>NW_018408760.1:177780-227070 GCF_002113885.1 Mizuhopecten yessoensis | reverse complement strand
TTATCCTTCATCCGAGCATGCTTATAGCTAAATATCCTCACTGTATGCCTGGGTATTCAGAGCACGTTTGTTGAAATCGTTAAAAACAAATAGCATATGTTATCGTAAAAATAGATGGAAGTCAATCATTTTCACGAATTTCGAATTCCTTCATCTAAACACACTACTGGTTAGAAATACATGTATGGCCCTATACTTCTTAAAAACACGAGAACAATGTTTTAAACCAATACAAACAACCTTATTTGATCACTACCGTATCGCAAATGTTGACATTTTCCCTAATAATATTTTCCAAGAAAAGTAAGCAGTGGCGTCCTCTCCATTATACATGAACAAACAAGGAATACCTTGTTTTTATTGTTGGTAACGTTTGACTCTTTCACATTACCTTAAATAGGTCAAAATTATAACTTTAAACAGTTTCGATGGTAATCCACCTAGCATATAACAGGTAATATATGATGACTTTTCCTTTGTCTTAATACATAATCAATACAAATGAATAATAAACTGCTGAAATACTAAATAGCCCAATGTCTTTTGGTGTATATGTGTATGTTATGTACAGTTCTGGTCTTGGCGGTTGGCGTGATTGAATCAGTTTCTGAAGACTTTTTAAGTATGAAAGCTATGCATACTAATGGTTAAGGCGCATTTAAGTCTCAATATTGCTATTGTAATCTGAAGCATTGCCATTGAGTTTACAAAAGTGGCTCAAGTACACACTTGTTCATACCGAACTGTAGCCAAATATATCGGAAACTATTCAAATACTTCCCTGTAAGAAGATAAGTGAATAACAATCTCGTACTTGAATACATACTTCAGCTGCCAACAACCATAATGCATCGTGGTATTACGTAATGATATAGTTTCCATGTGTAAAGCTCGTATTTAACAAGCTGAAGAAACCATACACAGTTGTTAGGTATGCTTTTTTTCTACCTCATATCGTCACTTTTTTGCTTTTAAACATAACTCCTCAAACGACAGGACGAGGGATGGTTACCAAATTCGAAGAAAGTGGTCACTGGGCCAATAAGTAGAGAGAGCGGGAATTGATTTGTCACAAATGCTGTTCGAATGATGACTCGCAGATAAAAAAAACACAACAACAACATGCATTGTAATCAGTTTTGTCGCAACACATCACTCGGAACGATAACAGACACCGGTAGACAAATGCATCCATGCTATCCTAGGTTGAAGTCCAATAGAGATATTGGCCTGAACTTGAAACACTTGAAATGCCAACCATATAAACTGGAAATGTTTAGATAAATACCCAATTATACCAGGGACCTAGTTTCATGGTAATACAATGGAAATATACATGATCCCCTACCTATAATCACATATCGAAATGCTGGTTATACAGAAATGAATATCACTATCTGAGTACATTAGTTGTACGTTCCATCGCAGCAGGCAGGCCCTCTGGCAAATATCTGATCATATCTTTCAAATGATGACGTTCAGAACCTTATAACCATACACTCCAGTCCTCTGCATGGTTCGGTATATGCACAAACACGAACCTGCCGCCGTTGATCCTGATAGCATTTACAATAAGTGTAGGGTGTCGAAGATGTTTATGATATGAGAGAGCTGATGCTAGATATGACAGGTGGAAACCTATACCAGCACAAATCCGTATTGGGGAAAGTAATAATAAGTATCTCCTAGTCATTACAAAATGATATAAGAAAAGTTTCAAGGTGAAGAAATATTGTCATTTTAAAAATCAAAACAATTGGAATCTTGTTTTATTAATCATAATGGGATAAAATGTCCTTTTTGTTGTTGTGGTGTCTCCTTTTTTTGCAGTTTTTTTCTATGTAGTTTGCTAGCTATGATTAAGACCTGATATATTTTCTCCATTTAATTCTTTGTGACATTTAAATGATGTTTAGAAATCAAAACTAAATTTGTGTTAACCTTCTACTGTTTGTGATTGTAAAATATACTGTTGGAAGTATTGCTATTTTAATGTAAAACAAATGGTCACAACAAATTATCTGTTTTTATGAAGAGTTTGGTCATCCTTCAACACTGGGGAATAGGAATTTGGTGTCAATGCATATTATGCCACACAGTAATAGTTGCTCAGCCTATATCAGCACGTGCAAATAGGTGAACATAAACTGTCCTTGTCGTTTATAATATATCGAAAACATTGATAACTTGTTGTGGTAATTATCTTGGATCTAAAAAAGTAAAGCAAACGTTTAGTGACCGAAATAACAAGATATAACCCGACTTTACATTATCACTTCGACGCAAGTCTGTTGATAAGTAATGCGCATATGTGTCTGGATATCTCTAATCCAATAACCTGACTGAAGTATAAAACCAAATATCGCATCTTAGTTGTAAAACCTGCCTACTCACATTTCATCTAATACGACACAAACGCCCTAGACAAACAGCGGGATGGTAAGCACTCTTCAAATACTTCCTTGTTACCGGATAACTGAATTAAACTCTCTAACTCGAGTACCTACTTAGTGCTGACCTCGTCAACAAAACATTGAGGTGATAATGTGATGATATATTTTCTAATTCTAAAGTGTATATTTTACCAGCTGCAGAAAATACTATAGACAGTTGCTTTGTACGAAGTGAATATTTTGTTATCTCAATCATTACTTTTTTCAATTGTTGATTACATTACAAACGCTATTAAATAAATAAAATCTATAAAAGAAGAACAACAGATAAAATGATGATATGAAATAACATTTTACTTAAATTATTGACATTGACAGATAACTGAAAATGTACTGATGAACAATATGATGTTGATCGTTATGCTCCTAGGAAATACTGTGGGATACATGTACAATGAATGGTGTGTCATGCCCCATGCCGTTCAGTCCACTTTACATATCGGCAAGAGGAATATCACCAAAACGTATGTAACATTTCTGGTAGCAAATTACATATGGATATGAAAAGTATACTGAATGCAAACAGAAAACTTTGGTTTTTGGTCATAGCACTTCTTTATGTGTTGCTCCTGGTACTGTCATCTGTGTAAGGCACATACGTTTGGTGTTCAAGAAGTAGACGTCTACTGTAACGTCGATACGCAAAAACACTGTGATACGTTTATCTCACTTTTCGGAATCTTTTTCAAACGACGATGAAAACCATGAAGAACGCCATTGGTAATCGTTCACCCCGAGTGTTCCGTGAACGGTCAACACTCGATTGTGCGATTTTATAATAAAGCCACGCCATCCTTACGTCTGACCGCAATTTAACCAAAGATACGTCAGCCATGTAATAGAACAATATCAGACCATACGTTTGAAGTGCATTTTCTGTATTTGATTGGCCATTTGACTGAAGATACATCTGAAGCCCGTTGTATGTAAAAAAGATGCACTGCCTATGCTTGACTGTTTTCATGATTCAACTTTATACAATAGCATTTCCGACATGCTCAAATCCTTGTATTACTTCAGGTATCTGCCTACCGTCTCGATCCTAAAACATAATTGGACAAAATAAGCATTCTTAGAAATCCAGGGTAATCACGTCACTACTGAACTGTTTGACCATTAAATAAGTAGTACCTTGCATGGATTTGGTGTTGTCATTTCAGATTAGCATTTCAAACTTTTTTTTCAATCAGTTGTCGCTTTTACAAAGTTGCATTATAGTATGAATCTACTTTACTTATTTTCAGTTACATGTAGCTACAGCCAATCTGTACTTTATTAAAACAACTAACCTTCATCTACTTGCAGTTGTTCGTATTCGTGTGTGACTGGAACGCCCTGTAGTGGTGCATATTTTTTTCAGTGCACGCAAATCTCAAATTAATACCGCAGAACTGTTTTAAAAATACCCTTTGATGTGAAAACTGATCAATTTGAGTGTCCACAATATATATTTTAAAACCGGGAAGAAAGATTTGTATCATAAACAGTATAAGCTGACTTGTGTGTTTTGAAGCATACATATATCATATTTTCATTTTCATTTCATTTTCCGTAGTGGCATATTCGATCCCTGCGGATGTCAATTTTGATATTATACATTAAAATATTATCATGGCTGCTAACCGATCTAATAGACTGACCAAGATAGTATGTTTATTAAAGATAAACAACAAAATGACAAGTAAATCAAAATAACCTTGAACAAAATTATGATACATTACTTGCTTAATTTGACATGCCTACTTATGAAGCAAGTAAGATAATCCCGTTTGTGTTGTGAGGTGCATACACGGATTTAGTTTGAACTTGTGATATAAATGTTTGGCTTTGTTTGCACGGGGTTCCCATATTACGGTGTTGACATATTCCACAACTGATGCCGTATTCTAAAAATTCATCCAAATATCGTGATTTCCATATTAACATATCGCAGATACGAATTGATTGCCAGGAAAGCCAGGAATATTCTGGCCCAAGACTGCAGACAAGAAAGCCTGGAAAGATCTTAATAAAGACCTTCATGGAATACCTGAGACATACCAGGGTCTGTAAAAATGGTAGTTTCTCCACCTACTTAACGCTCAGCAATTTAGGAGAAGGACGACTGTTTTGCTCGTTGTCAGTATAATGTGACCGGAAGGGGTGTTGTGCTGGGTGTCTTTGGCAGTATGTTTCAGTGAGGTAGCACTATCAAGTCGGCATCAGTTCCGCTCTATCACAAGGAGACAAACATGAACATATCGAAGTCTCCCAAAACACAACACGCATCTGATCATTCGTCCCTCTTCTGTTTCTATAACCAAACTAGTCTTGTGTTTATCATTCGATCTTAAGGTTAACATACACAACTAGTCAGAGAAATAGGACGATACTTGTTTGGGTCAGTAGCGTCCGTTCCCGGTTTGTACAAAGGTTGACAACATTAGCACTGGTACATAAGGTGACAACAGTAATACTGGTACATAGGGTGACAACAGTAATAGTAATACGCAGGATGACGACATTACTATATGTGCAAAGGGTGACAAAAGAAGTACTAGTACATAGTGATAATGTTTCATAGGGGGACAACAGTAATACTGATACAAAGGGTGACAACAGTCATACCAGTATGTAGGGTGACAAGCAGTTAGACTAGTGAAAAACAGAAAACAACTAAAACCTCACCTACACTACACAAGTAGTAACTGGATAGGGAAAAACAAAAGCAACAACTCTGCAGACGGTTAAGTGTTTCAGTGCACATGACAAATGCACAATTTACCCCAACGACAGGACTAAACAAAATATTTGAGTTGATGTGAATAGTACGTCTTGCAGTATTTTGAATTTTTGGGGAACTTAAAAGCAACTGAAAACGCATGATCAGTAATAATAACAGCATATGTAAAATGCAGAACCGTTACTGCAGAACACAGCCAACAGGAACGTTTGAAATGTATTCCTAAGTTTCTGAACTCTATTTTTTCTGAAGCGGATACAAGCGATAACTTTCTTAGAAGGGACTTATTGTTTTCAAGAAGATGTAAAATTCAATACCGCCAACATTCGATTAGCTGCTGTGGTCCTGTTTTTACCTATCCGAATTGCCGATCGCCTGAAACCAGGTATCTAAATGTGGTATGAGCGTTCATTTAGAGGTCGGAGATCCCGGGTTGGAACCCCATCTTGCTCTGCATTATATGCTGTTCAAGTGTGTAAGTGTGCCAGAAGCATGGCATGCTAATTTATTTACCTACTGGTGATAACACTGATCTGATGCTGACTTTAAAGGTTAACCTCACTAAAATACCATGCTGAAGGCTTTCAGCATAATATTTTATTCGGTCACATTATACTTTTGTTACATACGGTACATACGTCTTATCTAACTGTAAACCACTGTCGCGAACGACAATGAAGAACAAACGTCTTATTTAGGGTTATCGAAGTTTTATTCAGTACAGGAAAAGAAAAAAACAAAGTGACAAATACAATACACTGATGTTATACTGAACATTAATTCACAGTTACATAACAAGAAAGACAACTCTTATTCAAGGAAAGTGGCCTCAGACTAACGCTTACATGAATCTCAGATATGTTAGAAATATAACCAGGATGTCAACACGTTTAGCAATAATATGAAAGTAATTAGCAGTACGAAAAATTATCAGGACTACACAGGAGAACCTACTTGTGTTCAAATACCTACCCTATCCCCTATCGCTTGGACACGGGTCTAGAGTAAGTGTAGCGCAGGAAGCTCCGGTCAACAATTTGTGTTTGTTTTCTTGTTTGTTTTTTACGTCCTGTTGGCATCTATGGTCATTTAAGGACGGACGTACAAGGTTTTGGTGGTGGCGGAAAGTCGGAGGTCCTGGAGAAAAACCATCGACCTACGGCCAGAATCAGGCAACTACCCCACGTAGGTCGCGAACCCGCGACGCAGGGGTGATGGGCTAAAGGTAACAGAATGTCAGACGCCTTAACCACTTGATCACCACGGCCCTTCCGGTCAACAAAGGATGTGACGGTATATAAGACCAACAGTTACAAAAAAAATAGTATACCACGCCCATATCACGTTGAGTAAAAGTAAAATTGTTTAAATACCCAGTTGAAATGATAATTACAACTTATTTGCTATTTATAATATGCATAACTTAAAGCGTACCTGCCTCCCAGTTCAATACCGGTCTCGTCATAAATGTCAAGTTAAATATCTGCAGAAATCACAGAGGCAATACGAACCCAAAAAGCGGAATATATAACATGTCCCAACAAGAAAGATATAATAATATTCTGACAAATAGTCGGAGAACCAAACGCACCAACTCAATGTTTAAGTGACTTGTTGGACAATATCTTCAAACTGCTATGCAAAGATTTTTAAAAAATCGTATGAGACGATATCGATTTTCTTAACCATCTACCAGAAAAAGTTAACACTGGATGTAGTAAATTTATATATCAATATAACACATCATTTGGGGTAAAAAACAATAAAAATTTGGTTAGACAAACTTAATGAGAAAATATACCATCGCTTTTCTAAGAAATTCGTTTTTTTATGCAATGGAACTTGTTTAAAAAACAACAACAACACATTTCCCTTAAAAATGAACATTATATATAGCGATGAGGACTAAAGTTGCACCAACCTATTCAAATCACTAGCAACATCTCGTTTTAAAGAAGAATTGAGAAGGTATTAGAGAAATAAAAAAAACATCAACAATAAAAGACAACCGAAAAATCTCAAACAACTACTATGCAAATCAAATGACAAAACGATGAGAATTATGAAGTCAGCAAATGCATTGACTTAGGATTTGGCACATGCGATTTTGAAAAGAATAAACTTCTAAATAAATTTTGTAATGATAAGTAGTACACAAAATGTACCGAGTCCGAGTGCATAACCAACACATAAACGTTCTTCTGAATATCGGAAAATCAGACACTGTTTTAGAAAGAAATGAGAAAGAAAAGTATTTTATCAAACTGTTTCAAACTAAACATGATATGCTAATGTATGATTAACCACTCATTGTATACTGTGACGTCACCATGTATATGACGTCAATATGTATTGTCCTTCTCCAGCACACGGCAGTTAGTCTGACATAGATGTTGATATATATAGGTTTTGTATTCGTATTTCTTTCNTTGCAAGTATCGATAACGCTTTGCCATTTTTAGATGTTTTAGTTAAAGTTGAAAACAATAAAATTTCTACAGACATTTATGCAAAACCTACCGATTCTCATAATTACTTAGATTTGTTCTCTAGTCATGCTAAACACACTAAGATCAACATACAATATAATTTAGCTACTAGATTAATAACTATAATAAATATAAGTGATTCTTATATATAAGTCTCTCTCTCTCTCTCTCTCTCTCTCTCTCTCTCTCTCTCTCTCTCTCTCATATATTTGCAGTGTATGTATACATGCATGCATCACACTTGCAGGAAAGAAGGAAACATATCATATGCTATAGTACTGTTGCCGTGGTCCACATTGTTTGTTTTGTTTTGTGACTTTGTTGTTATCTTTTATCGTCCATGGATATGAAAGTTGTTTACTCATCATTCAGGTTAATGAACTGTCCCTGTCTGTCATTTCTAGTAAATATAAACATTTGATAAATGGGCTCGTCGCTCTGTGAACTGAAACAACGACGAAAACAGATGGGGAAATCCGTTTCCCCAGCGTACGATAACGTCCTAGTCACACGGTTTTTGAGTTCAGTGTTAATAATATATATAGCCGGGCATGCATGCACGTGCACATTGATATCGTGATTAGCATTTTCCTGGCCATTATGGAACTCAGGAAAATATCCCATAAACGATATCAGTGTACACGTCCGTCACCTGTTTGTACTTAGCCCTTCCATTGTTACAGACAGGTTTCGTTTTCCTTGTTTAGTTGTACCACTCTGGTGATAGGGAAATACACACCAAAACTGTATGTTCCCCTGTCGTCAGGTTTTCGGGGAGGAAATTTGTTGTTCAATTCTAAATTAAACAAATAATGTGCTGTGTTGTGTCATGATTCGTTTCACGGAAGACCCAAATGAGCCATATGAGTTTGTTTAAGTGAGTGTATATATAACTTGAATATAGAGAATGCTCGGTATTATAGCTATGAACTATAGAAAAACAATTATTGCTCTTTAACCATCGTATCAACATGTTAGCCTCGTCCCTATTACACGGACGGGTGCATATCATGTAACGACACCAATACACAGTCGGTTGTGTATTCCGTAACGACACCCGTACACAGTCGAATTAGTAACCTGTATCTACACCGTTACAAAGCCGGTGTGTATTCTGTAAAAAAAAAAACCATTATACAGTCGGATGTATATCCTGTAACTTAACCGTTACACAGCCGGTTGTGTATCATGTTACGACACCATTACTCAGACGGGTATGTATCCTGTTGCAACGAAACCACTACACAGCCATGTGTATATCATGTAACGACACCATTACACAGCCGGGTGTGTATCCTGTAACGACACCATTACGCACGTGGGTTTGTTACCTGTAACGAAACAATTGTGCAGGCGGGTGGATATCCCGCAACGCCATCAGCACACAGACCGGTCTGTATCCTGTAGCGACACCATTACATAGCCGAGTGCATATCATGTTACGTCACCATTACACAGATGAGTTTGAATCATTTAACGACACAATTGCCCAGACGGCTGTGTATCCTTTAACGCCACCATTACACGGTCGGGTGTTTATCCTGTTACGACACAATAGCAAAGCCGGGTGTATATCATGCAACGACACCATTACGGAGACGGTTTTGTATAATTTAATGCCGTCATTACGCAAACGAGTGTGTATCGTGTAACGGCACCGTTACACATGCAGGTGCAATGCTTTAACGACAACATTACACAGCCGTTTGTGTATCATGTAACGACACTATTGCACAGCCGGGTTTATATCCTGTTACGACACCATTACACACATGTGTTGTGTATAATGTAACGACACCATTACACAGACAGGTGTATAACCTGTAACGACACAATTACCCAGGCAGGTGAATATCCAGTAACGACACCATTACACAAATTAGTTGGTATCATGTACCATCACAATTGCAGAACAACGTGTTTATCACGACAACATTACACCGAAGGGTTTGCATCCTGTAACGACACCATTACACAGATGGTTGTATATCATGTAACGACACCATTACATAGCGTGTTGTATATCATGTAACGACACCATTACACAGATGGGTTTGTATCCTGTAACGACATCATTACACAGATGGGTTTGTATCCTGTAACGACACCATTACACAGATGGGTTTGTATCCGGTAACGACACCATTACACAGATGGGTTTGTATCCTGTAACGACACCATTACACAGATGGGTTTGTATCCTGTAACGACATCGTTACACAGCCAAATGTATATCCTGTAACGACACCACTACACTGACGGGTCACGTCGATGTTCACAATTACAGTACACGGTCCAGGGCCATTTCTTAAAAACACACATTCCGTATCGTTCAGTTTAAAAGCAATCGTAAATTGTGTATCATCAGCTAATTAATGGCCTTTTAGACAAAAATGGAAGTTTCAAAATATTGTAAAACATAATTTCTTAATCTTCTCCTTTTATTTTGGTTAAATAAGAAAAGTCAACATTAGGAAACAATTTATTGAAAAGCAATTATCTTTGTCGCTACAATGGGCCTCTTCCTGTATTAGGCCGCATAAACAAGTATTCGTATCGTAACGTGTTTTGTAGACTGATCTGATTTACACTTCCGGGTAGATTTTACTACAACGACACCCTCCCACCACGACTTAATAACTCGTTACAAAGATCCAATATCATACAGACAAAAGGTTAATGCGTTTCTAAAACAAATAGATAATATTTAACCGTCTCTTGACGCAAGGTTCGTATGACGTTTGCTTCTATTATCTGTTAAGATTTCCTCAGAAAAATGATATTAATAATTATCGTATTAAAATATCAAAATGTGTGTTGCATCTGCCGTTGCTTCGACGGATCTTCAAACGGAAAAATACGCAGTAAAGAAAAAGTACCGTCTTAATTGGACAAAACTAAATGTGATATCTGCACACATTTCTCTGTATTTATTGGATTAAAATGGATATCTTCACTGCAATGAAGATATGCGTTTTAATCAGATATTTAACTCCTGACATTTCACTGCTAAATGCAATAAAGATGAATATCGTAGTAATTTACTATTATTTGTGTAGTTACATGTTGTATTCGGCCTCAATTTCCCAGAAGTCTTTCACGCATTCAGGAGCATCGGGAGTGGACACAGTGTTTACAGAATAAACCCCTGCGGTGCTTTTTGACGCATAGGAGTTTGGAAAAAAGCAGGACAGGCCGCCAGTTTGCCTAAATGTGCATCCAATTGAAAAAAATGTTTTGATATTTTCTCATAAATATTTACTTTAGATATTATCAAACAATTTATGAATTTTACAATTTTTGGATTTGTTTTGCGCTGCAATAAGGGAAATACAGCATCACAGAGCGAATGCTTCACTTAAAACAAGAATTTCAGATTTAAGTGAAATATGAAAAATTGCATAGCAGGAATTGGAACGAGGATGTCGGTTTTGCAAATATTAATAAGGCTAAACATCACATATGTTATATTGTGATAAAGAGTTATATTTGAAACAGAACAAAATCATGGTAAAAATGCAATACTACTTTTATGTATAGTAGCAATATGATTTTATTTTTTAATGAAAAAGAAGACGAGATTGAACTTATTGGTGAGCTTATGTTAAGATCGTGTTGTAGTTATACTTTCCGCAGTCTGTGTGTTAGTTCTGAAATTATTGATTCTTGCTATAAATTGACGACATTGATTTTACTTTTGGGTGTGTGCTGGTTCGAAATGATTGGGATGAAGTGAACAGATACAAGTATTGTTTTCACTTATTGACACAAAATATTGTCTGTCATCAGTATCACGAATAACCTGGTAGTATTTTTTCTACTCAAGTAGGCATGGTGTCTGTCTTTGAATATCGTCATTGCGCCTTTTCCTCCGAATATCCAAGATGTTGTTATGTCGCTGTTGATTTGGAATAATTCCTGCTTCGTCGTGTTCTTGTTCTACATCTCTATCAAGGGTCCACGTTAAATTTCTGGTTTCCAATCATTCAAAATGAATCACGGCTTGAAATCAAAAGTGAAAACAAGACAAGTCTGAATTCCTCGACCCCGATGTAAAAAAACAACGATATGCATGTGTTTGATAACTAATGAAATCTAACAATACATTTTCTTTTTCTCCAAGGACGATCAGGCTCAACATGGTTCTGTACTACAGTCTCGCTGTATATCAATACATAATACGGATACCTGCCTCCTTTGTATTTGATTCCATAAGAAACCTTATCCACATCGATTTGTCGCTGGTTGTGCTGAACGCTCAACAAAGCAATTATCCAAACTTGGAACTACCGTCCTTAGTGTCATAAAATTTTGGCCACAGTCTTATTGTAGTACTGAAGTAGAATTATTGGGATATTGTTTTTAATATCTTTGCACCCTTAATACCACCATTCATCATACTTAATAGAAGAAGATCAATGCAATGTAAACATAAAATCAAGACAATTACGTTTCTGATTGACACAACTTTGTAGTGCTCGGAGCTAGATTGTGCAACAGACTTCATTCATTAGTTTAATGATAAAGTCTTCATGAGAATCTAACGTTTGTTGATATTTTGTGGTAGTTATTTTTTTTTTGAGCTGTCAATTACGGTTATGTTAACCTCATTTTCCTTTAGTGTTTTTGTTTTCTTTGAGTGAAATTCAAAGTCTATAGAGTTATTATCCATCGATGTATTTAGTTCCTGAAAATTCAACACATATATAGCAAACACAAACACGTTTCAATCAAATGACAGTTTGTACCACGTGCATCAAAGCACAACAATACAGAATTTATTCGAAATATTTATGTAACAGTTTTAATCATGGAAGCAATTTTCAGAAGACATCTGTCAAAATGGTTTCAAACTATGGGTGTTTGAAATTATATAACAATATTCATTGCCGATGGTATAATGAGCAAATAAAAAGGCGACAGGGGTTCGATCCCCGATGTCGTCGTACACATGAATATTCAGAGAAATGTGTTTTTTCTCCTGCCCACACAACTCGAACAACCCAGGTGGATTACAAAATGGTATGGGGTGGATGCTGCGGTATCTGTGCTGTATCATTCAAGTGAGGTGGCAATATAAATGATACCGTTGGAAGCACGGTTCCATAACAAAAATAACACACCGCATTTCCAGCACACACACAGGCATACACACATAGAGAGATATTAGCAAGGTGACATATGACTAGTATTTCGCGCTTGATAAGGCAGCTCCTACGAATTCCTCAAAATTGTATTGGTTAATGTATATCTGCTAATTGTATTAGTTGTATATGTACTGTATAGCGCTTTTGAGTGGCTAATGCTAGCTAGATAGGGCGATGTATCAAATGTATACTATTATTATTATTATTATTAACGGAGATTGAAAGCTTAAATTGATATGCCAACCTCTGCTTGCTTTTAAATGGTATCTGTATATATCGTTAAAATCTATTGAAAAAGCAAATTAGTCATTAAACTCATTTTATAAAACGTCATTTAAACTGTGTTGATTATCAAACATTATTGTCTGTTTTATATGATACATCTTACCGATAGTCGACCGACAAAGCAAAATCCTTCCCCAAAGAATAACGTTGGTACGTTGTGTTGATTCCTGGTGAACTGAACATGCCCCAGTTACCAGGTTTCACATTTAGGTTTTAGCTAATTCTGTATTGTCCAGTCGTACTCGTTATGTGTTCTAAAAATAGAACGCTTATTCCCAGCGACAAAACCCATTCGGGTTCGTTACTAATGTTTATAATCATACACATTAATGTGATTAAGTAAGGTTATTTGCATTGTGACCCATATTAGTATATCATGTATATTTTGGTCATCACATGAGTTTGACTTTCTGTCAATATAGTATCCTCTGATAAAATAGTCTGCATGCACAATTATAGTATAGGGATTTTGTTTGCATGAATACTATCACATGCATGTTATATTTACAGAACGTCAAACTCTGGTGGTGTTATAAACATAACGTATGACCCATATCAGTATGCCTCTAATGGTATGTGTACATACTAAAAAGATACATTTTAATGAACCACTGTGTTAACGCAGATACCTAGTCGCTGCATATTCATTGATATGATGCAATTAAGAAGATTCGGAGGAAATATTTACTACTACAGGAATCAACAGGATTTATAATGATTCTTACTTCACATACACTGTACCACAATAACTCTGGTGTTTCTAAAGTATGGACAGGTCCTAGTCCTAGTAGGTAAAGGATGGTTTATTGAGTGTGAAGGGAAGATTTATACAATGTTCTACATTTTGGAACTCGAAAACAATATATGTTCAGTGTTTTGTTTAAAATCTAATAAATTTTTCATACTACACCGTCATGTTCATGTTGCTATAGTATAAAATAAACAAAAGTGTGATTGATGCTCCTATAACTACCTAGCCCAGAATACCTTGCCCTTTATTTTCTGTTTGTTTTCTAGAGAGGAAACATAATCTGATTTTTTTGATTTTTTTTTATAAAAATGATTGACATGTTAATCAATTGTTAATCCCTACCCGTCATTACCATTAAATTTCTCAACATTTTTGTCATGCGCCTACACTGACTACAACAATATGTGTTTGGACAGATGATTGTTGTTTTTCTGCCTTATTGTAGAAAATGGTGGAAAAATACTGGTTAGAAAAAAACTGTTAGCATTATTCATTTACTCGGCCTTTAAAGTTACCACAATCGTTCCAAACATTTTAATATCGTCCTGAGGCGTAAACCGTTATGGACATGTGTTTTCCTATAAAAGGACATAAATATAGTTTTAAGACGTAGTATGTGATTCATAAATTGGACATTGAACAACCTCACTTTTTTTTGCTTGAAATGTTAAGTTGCATTAATGTTTATATACAGTAGATGTTATAATTGCATATTTGTAAACATGTTGTCATAAACAGCGAATAATTAGGTATTTGTTGCATTAGTATATTTGACAAAAAAATAGCACCATTCCATCCGTTTAAAACATTGCATGTCATTTAACCTGTACATATTTAACATCTTAGAGTCACGAATGACACATTTTAGATGAAAGAAAATACACTTCTGCCATCTGGGTTAAATCAGTTGACCAATGATGGGTTCCCAAACATCAAACTTCCGTAGTTTGGTCGCTGTCTATCCGTCCTTAATGAGTGACATGTTGATATAGCTTTATTTTGAGCTTGAACCTAAATGTAAAGCAAAAGGAAATCGTTATTCTTTATCCAAAACGAAAAGTGTCTAAAATAAAATGATCTTACATTGCTACAGTTTCATTTGTTGGTGTTTGCAACTTTTGAAATTATTGATTAAATGTTTCCAAACAGTTTGTATTTTAATGAACACTTAAATGCATCTTTGTTATAGTAATAGAGCAAAAGAATGTATGATAGAAATTACAAGCGAAATATATTTAGACATAATATATAAGGGAACACTGCATTTCATTATTGATCATTTCATAAAATCAACACGAATCGTTTTCCAAAATAAGTAGCCATGTCGTTTTTTACCCAAAAATGATGTTTTGTTATGTTCTGAAAAGGCACAATAATGATATACCCGTCTTATGTGTCATATAGGTAAAATACAATTTGTATATAAGAAGTAGATGAAGGTAAACTATAAAAGGAAAACCCTCATATCAACGTACTTTTTAATCTAACCCGTTTATTACGTAAACGGACAAACCTACTTGTGTGCTTCAGACATATATTCGTCAGCACAAAGATGGAATAATGTGCGCCATGTATTGTGAATGCATACACGCGTATTGCAGTGCATGAAGAGTGTCATCCTCACCTCTCCTTTCCTTGAGTTCCTCGTATACATTTGGACCCGATACTTCTCCCAGTGTTTCATAATTGCTAAAAACAGAATCATAAGCCAAGTAAGTGAATTGCATACGTAGTCAATTTCATTTTAAATATTCATAGTGCCGATTTATTTGTGTTTTGTTTAAAATTAGTTTTACCACAAAACTGTTCTATGTCTGCAACATTTGTTTCAAATGTGTAATTTCCTCTTTTTTTTTTTACTTCTGCATAGAGGCAGACTATATATTATTTATTATCGCATTTACATGTGCTTCTATTTCTGTTCACTTGCATAGTTTTAAAATGTGTCGTGCATTTAACAAATTTATATTACCTTCTTTCTGCTCTTCCGTCCAAGACAATATCTACATCAACAAAAACATATTTTAATGAATGCTGATTTGAGATAGAAAATCTTGGGGTAAAAAATCATTAATCTGAAGCAAAAATACAACATTTGTAATGTACCGATACTTTTAGATAATAACTACGTATTATTGGACGATAAACCACGCGCGGGCTTGTATTAGTTGACAACATAATTAGCTAGTGAAACGCTCTCCCAACAACGTTCCGGGTATAGCAAATCCAAATAAGTTCTTGGGACTGATTTCCATTGTCCAATTGGGGTACAATGTTATACCTTGGGCGAATTGTTAACGAAAAAAAAACCAACAGTTTCGATCTAACCCTTAGGTGCACTAACCCTCTGTTGAGCTCATGACCAAGGAGGTGACTTGAAGTGGTTTTATGCATCTGTTAATGTTGGTTCCATATGAAATCAGACATTATCGACAGATTGATGTCTTTATCGATTTAATATTTATATATCATACAGTAGGATTACACTATGTAGTGTTTGTCATATGTTAATATAAAACAACTCGTTGGGATTACGGACCCCCATACAATGGAGATCAGGTCACCAAGGCTTTATGTGCCAGGTGCTTCACTACCATCAGCCATACATAAATTGTCTCATTATTCGTGGGAAACGCTCATGCAGCGGGCACGATTAATATCTGCTGGTTTTATCGTTTCTCGTATATTTCTGATACATCAACAGACTATTAGGCATATATCGCATTATCAAATATGTTGTGGTCAAACAGGCAGAACAGGACAACTACCTCTTGTGTTATAGATGATAACATTACGCGGCTTGTTTTGAAATGAAACAAGCACCAGGTGACAAATGTTTGCAAGCGCACAAGAACAGTCTAATTGACATAATATAATGTCCTGGGTTATGGACAATGGGATTGCCACAAACACACTTGCATTACATTTTACTTTGTCAAATAGACAAGATTACACTATGTGTGTATTGTGGTGATATATGTAGCTTGAGATTCGACAACAGCGATAAACTAATTTAATGAGGCCTAGCGGCCTTCCTGAATCAATCTGCCGAGGTTTTATCATCGTTGTTATATGTTCAACCATAATAAACGAACACAGGTTGATATTTCCTTAATCGTATCATTCTGATCAATTTACAATACAAACTAATTTCTGGTTGAGTTGCTAGAGTTTTTCAAAGTTTCCTATCTTTTGTTTTCAGGATAATGTTTCTGTAACTTGCATAACTGAATCCCCCAAACTGTGATGCAAAGTTTTGGATGGACACATTTGAAACTTTTCTCGGGTCATTTCAAAATGAGAACAAATAACTTGTTTTAATTGGTGATTCAATTAAGGATTGGATTCTGTTTTGTTGAGGTTAATGGGGTATAAACCTCAATGGGTCTTGAGACAATTTTTATGAACTGCAAAACAGTTCATTTTGAATTTGTCTCAAGACCAATTGAGGTTTATACCTCATAAACGTCAACAAAATGGGATTATATTCAGAGCGATGATCTTTGTTCGGATAATTTGTAAAATATCGGTCTTGTGCAAGTCTAACACCACGGAAGGTATTAAAACGTATGACGTCATCACTCACTGTGAGACGTCGTCCTGGTAAGATTAATAAGCAAATTAAGATGTAAATTATTATTTGAATTCAAATGAATACTTCTGACAAAAAAAAAATATAAATTGAAAACAATCTATGAGTGGAACTACTTCCCGCGCTCCGCGAAATAACAGAGTAATCAGGTTGATAATATGCTGATGTATTCATACGCCAACTGAAAAGTTCATTGAAAAATAACCTTTAAAATGTTAAATAGTATATTGAGTCCAAGTTCAGTAGAAATGTAGATATAAATAAATGTATTATAAGACAACACTTGTGATCTCAGTGACCTTATGGGAAACCTACAAACGCATCAAATGGTAAAGGAACCAACCCGTAGTACTGCTGATACAGAGACACTGATTGGTAATGTATACGTGTCGGCACCGGAATTTATTAGAGTGGTAAAGGTAGTGCAAAAATGGTCTTAGTGACCACTACCCTGTGTGTGTTATACGTAAAAACACATTTGGTTCGATATTTGCACATACTAAAATGGTGTATAGATCATTTAAAACTTTGACAAAACGAAATTTAGAAGTGATATACCCAGTGCTCATTGGTCGACAATTGAAGCATTTTCTGATGTGGATGAGGTGTTTGAAGCATGACTACATCAATTTAATTGAAATTTAGAATATTATGTTTTAAATGTGTAAATGGATTAATACCAAATTACTTAGCAGACAGTTTTTGTCTGGCTAGGAATGTCCATATGCAAATAAAATATGTGTTCCAAAACACAGAACAACATTTTATTCCAAACATGTGTTTTTTTGCTGGTATTAATCTTTGGAGTGGACTTCTAGAAGAATTGAAGAATGTCAATACATTTAACAATTTTAAACAGAATGTTTTCAAACTTTTTCATACATTATAATAGTAGCTTTTATAATGAAGTTTTAAAGTATGCTACATTAGCGTATAACTAGGTTTTTTTTATGTTTTGCCATGTTAACATATATGTTAATTAGGCATGTGCCATTTAATTGATGAAACAACTTTGCATGATAATGTTAAGGCAATCGTGTCTTAGAATGTTATGATACAATATATTGTATGCTATTTTGTGTTTCTTATATGTATATATATATAATTTAACTCATAATTAACACATACACTTTACTAACAAGAGGACCATGTGGAAGGTTAGCCCATGGCTAAACATGTATTTATCCTAAATAAAGAATGTTATTATTAGTATTATTATTATTATGAATACAAAGCATACCGTGTGCAGGTCTCGCTTGGTCGTACACGTTTTGTGCTGCAAAGTCTGTCGTATCCAATTCAGTATACATACTTCTGCAATAGAAAACCCCCATGTAATTGATTGCGTTGTCATAATCCATTATTTTTATGCATTCATGATTTCAATTTAGCAAATTATTCAGAAATATATTTTAAGTATATGTAAAGTGCAAAATGCTAATTTAACTATATCCATTCGTCCTGAATTAATTATACATGCCACATTGATACATCTTACTATTGTGTATAAATACAAGTTATTTCCATATTTCAAATCCAATTCCAATTTACCCTATTTAAATTTTAATAAATTGCAACAGTTAATATTATTTAATCTTATTAGGCAGGTCAAATTCGCAATTCTGGGAAAACTTGTTTAACAAAATTAATTAATTATTGGAAATTTGTTTCAGGTTGGATTAATACTTTTCATTTGAATTTATTTTAAAGTTTGACTTCCGAATTGTATGCTTCGATTAGTTATTTTTTTATATATAACACTGAGTTTGGACAAGAGCTACCCGATACAATCAATATCAATACAATTATGTTTAGACTCTGGTTGAAAAAGGAACAAAACCGAATAAATTTAATTTTCTGCTATTAGCAGCTGTCATTTATAATGAATTCAGTAATGCATTAATGAGTTTTCTGGATTCAACGAGGTTTGACTTTAAATGCTAGTTTTATAACATAGATAATTACCGTTCCTGACCAGATGCTATTCCTGCCATTGCTGTAAAATATAAATTGAAACAAAGTTAGTATTATCATTATTATGATAAACATTGGTTTACGAATATTTCCTTTTCTCTGTTATAATAATATTCTTATAAACATTCCAATTAAAAACTGAACGTCACCTCATTAAGTCATATATAATAAATCGCTTAAAGATTCAGTCTACAGCTATTGATATTATGGTAGCACATACCGTTTCCGGAATCTTCGATGCTTGAGAACGGTTGAGGGGACGTGTTTGGCCTATTCATCCGCCGTTTCCTTGATAACAGATACGATTTAATTTAACCTATGAAACATATAGATAAAGCACACTCATCAAATAAATGCAATAGTAGTATCAATTACGTATAAATTGAATCAAATGCATATGTTTTACTTACATAAATGGAAGGTGTCCAAATCCTGCAAAAACAAATATCGAAAGAGGGAACATTAAGCAGTTAAACACAGTGGATTACTATCATAATAACATCGGATTATCAGAATGATAATCACAAATACACTTATGATACTAAAATTATCAAATTACATGATCATGTAATCGCCGATTCAGTGTAGAACCGTTCGTGACGACAGTTCCAGGACTATGTTACCTAAATCGATACATACAGATGTGTACCCTGCTCCACAGGAGATTATGAAACTGAGTCGCCGCTCTTGTGAAAGTGAAACACTTTGCAAATCAAGAAAATGTGGATGTGTGAGCGGTAAACTACCGTGCACTGTATTTTGCGGGTGTCATGCTGAAGACTGTTATAACAAACTGACTAAATGTGAGGTATCCTTTATTATGATATTATATTGAAGGTCTGCAATGATATTGTCACCATTTGGATCTAACAAGCGTGTCATTCAGAAGTACAGCAAAATGTTAACAGATTGGCAACGGCCATATTCGAATATGCAAATTAAACTAATACATTTAAACTGTAATATAAGATGTATTATTTGGTACCTCTATTTTTTCAAAAAACTAAAACAAATCATTTAAGGTGTATCCACAATTGTATCCAAAATGTGGTGACATAAAACCGGGGTCTCGAGCGGTTTGACGGCGGCCATCTTGAAATTATGCAAATGAAGGATTTGCTCAATAATCATACAAGTTATTCCAATGAGTTCCTTATGTCTAACAGCCCCATTAAAACATTTTAGGTCCTAGCCCTAACCCTTACCCTTCTAGATGCCGAGATATCTTAAATATAGTATATTCAATAGAACAATGGCGGTCATCTTGGTTTTTTTAAACAAATTAAAAAAAAATCCCAAATGTGAAAGGGTGTCTTCAAGTGGATTGTAAATAGTTATGGTCTCAGTGACCCAAACTAATAAAAAATAGTGGATACTCTACTTCCTGGTATACTCCTAAAATCCCACTTGGCTGCCAGAATATAACGGTTGTGTTGATGTTTACTTACGTGTCACAAACACACCAATCCCTAGGTTGATGAGCAGTATGATAACGGAGACACAGGTAAGAACAATGGAGGTAACGAACATTTGTCTATAAAATGGACAGGCGTCATCACAAACTGAAATAATACCATAATAAATACAATTTATACAGGTCGTACAAAATACATGAACTGGCCATTTTCTATCTGTTAATTGGGTTATCGTATATTCATCGTGCATACATCAATCAGAATTGTTTTACTTACAATCTTAGAATATTGACCAAATGTTCCTATACAAGTTATATGTATGTATATTTAGCGTGCTATGCATCATTTCTTAAAGGTGACATTACAGTTGTTGTCATACAATACAATATTCTGAGTCCATCAGGTATATGTACCCTGATATAATTATGGGTATTATAGGTGTACTAGTAGTGTAGGGTGCTATAACATACTAACGCTGTACCACTAAGTGTCTTGATTCTTGGGGAAATATTTGAGAGCTTATGCATGTAACTAATATCTAAGGGCTTTAGTTAAACTTAATTTTTAATATGCATGCTTACATGTAATGCTTGTGTTGCTAATCGGCAATAATAGTATCCATATACCAGTGTGCATATGAAGTATCTGATTTCAAGAGGGGGTAGCGCCTATGTAGATATTTCCGAGGTTTTCCATTTAGTAAATACCTATAATATGTGCTGCAAACATTGCTCATAATTATTGTTTTAATGACTGATTTCCTTCGCGAAAACTTAAACCAAATGACAAGGATACATTTTGGTGTCACGTCACAATCATGTGAAATTGCGGTAAACTGTTCGAAACGCTTTCATGTTTTGAATCGCCTATTTTATCAGTTGGCAGGAACCGACGAATTCCATCCAGTAGGAGTTTGGCTACTGGAGTAATACAGCCAAAATACTGTCCGCATCACTTAAGTCGTCCGAATCATAAGGATACATTTTAACTTTTGGACGGCTTTACCAGTTTAGATATAGCTTTGATCATTGTTACAGTCTCTGCTGGGTGAACAGCAAGCTTAAATATGTATGTATTGCTTATTTGGTGAATAGAAGATAGCCTTTGATTATATTGCCGCAAATTGAGTTTTACTGAATTAAGTATTTGTTTGTATCTACCAACCCTAGTGGACGCGATATATGTTCTGCTACTTCGTGGAAGCAGAAAAACAAGAGGCCCAAGGGCTTTAATAGCTCAACTGGTAATTTATTTTCAATCAAAACCTGCCGAGTACCATACAAGTTTATTTAATAATACGAAAAGTACAAGTAGTTAAAAGAACTACATTAGAATACATTTCCCCAGTTGGGGCCAGCCCTNATAGTTGATGAGTGGACCATCAACTAATGTTCGGGAACCATGCCCCAATTTTCGGGAACCAATGTTTCATCTAAGATTAGGTGTTATGTTCCTGAAAATTAGTGCATGTTTCTGAAAAATAGTCCATGGCCCGATGAGTTAGACATGGTTTAAAAATGCAGATGATGCTCTAATAATTTAGACAACGTTACCAAAATTAAGGCCATGTATTTACAACTTAGATGGAACTACATTAAATTAGACCATGATTTTATAATGTAGGTTGTACCATTCTATAACCTGTTCTAATTATTTCATAGTGACATGAATATTCTATAGTGCTTTGTTAAATACATTTAAAGAGAATCAACTTCAATAATATATAATAACAACTACATTTTTCTATATGAATCCATATCATATTCTGAAATTTTACAAAATGTTTATATCTTGGTAACTTATCCTAGGTTTCCAATGTGTTTATACACAGGGACTTTTTCCCTTGGATTTTATGTAGAATGGGTTGTCAATAAATATACATGATTTATTTAATTGTTAATATCTAAAACATAAACAGAAAATGATTAAACAAAAGTTGTAAAATGTCAATTTCACAAGCTAAATTGGAGTTATCTCCCCTGCACTGTTTAATTGGCTTGTTATGACAGAATATATGTAATGTTTGTAAATAAGTTTGGAAAGGACTGAAATAGGCCTAGCCTGATGTCCAATGCAATTGACATATATAAAGTCAATAAAATCTGATGAAATGAACATTTGGTTTCCTTTATTTCCCCTAATAAGCCCCGTGCATCTGCCAACAGGGGAGGGGGAGGGCTACACCATCCGGTTGTACAAACTTGGGGCGCCTTTGTTCAAAGATGCATTATAATAAATTTGAAAAGCGTAAGTTCTGTCATAGAGTCACATTTCTTTCAAACCTCAATCAGTACAACTGCATCACTATCAAGTTAATGGTCAGCAACAACAATTGGTATTTCAGTGTAAATTATGCTGTGTTTCGTATTTTGGAAACCATGTTGATAATTTGGAAATATTAGAGTGTATGTATTGGTTTCCACACATAATGCTTATGACGGACTGAGATTTCAATTAATCATAAGGAAAATACCCAAGGAGAAAGACTTTGTAATACTGTACATTCCAGTCCTAAAAGAAAATACCTAAAGTTGTAAAAAAATAAATGTTTTTTATTTAAGATATTTTGATGTTCAATTTTTTTTCCAGCTTTATCTTACTTTTGAAACAGATTGCATTGGTAAGATAAGTATTTCGAACTTTATATTAAAATTAAACATTTTTAAACGTTGAAATAATATTAAAACCACACGGTTATTTTCAAGTTTGTATATAGCATCGCATGTTTTGTATATTGACGATAAAAATTAAACGTTATTGGATGTCATTTCGACATTATTAAACAGTTCAATTTTGGAATCATTAAACTACTATAAATCCTTGACTTCACTCACATTGTATAGACACCTTGGTTGTTGTATCATACTCTCCGAATTCATTCCCAGCTGTACACCGGTAAGTCCCGTGTTCTGATCTGTCCAGTTGTCCCAGTGACAACACAGCTGAGGCAGTAAAGTTGGTGTTGTCAGGTTTTGTCCAGAAAAAGGTACAGTCAGGTCTACAGTCAGCTGTACAGGTGATGTCCGGTAACGTGTCCCCCTCGTTCCTGGTGTAGGCAGTGTCAGGTGGGGACAAAGCTACCGCTGCTCCAGGACCATCTGCAATATAAGTTATATGTCNGACAGAATATATGTAATGTTTGTAAATAAGTTTGGAAAGGACTGAAATAGGCCTAGCCTGATGTCTAATGCAATTGACATATATAAAGTCAATAAAATCTGATGAAATGAACNAATAGAGCACATATATGTCACATATGCGAGAATTCATGGCGCTACAGCAGGTCTGTGCATTTTTCAATCCGGTCTAGATATGTAATTCATATAGATGTTTTGCACGTTTATTTCTCTTTTAAATTAGAATTATTTCTCACGAAAACAAAAAAAGTAAATACGTGCATCTGACGATAACAGTGACGTCACTAGATGTCTGACTCCCGTACGCGTTGCTAACGGTGCACCTATACACTCACACCTGACCACGTTGTATGTCTGTGAGCTGAAGAACTGTCCCTGTTGTGTAGGTCTGTCCGCCCTTTGTCCAGCTATAGTAACAGGTAGGGTAACAGTCAAAAGAACACGTGATAGTAGGTACAGATTGACCCTCCGTAATAGTGTAGGACTGAGTCGTTGGAGCAAGACCAACCGAGGCAGGTCCATCTGGAATTACATGTAGGTCAGATCTGTCCGTGAAATATCAATGTCAAACGCTAAGAAAACATGGTCCTCGGAAATAAACACAATATAATTAAATTGATTAATGCAGACATAAAAACTATTATGTACTTTCCCAAAACCTTAATTCGTTCCCGTCAAGCCCGTTTCCGCTTGCAAATCACTTGATTATGGTACATAAGAAGCATGTAAACTTCCAGTGCAAAAGTAAGTTAGTATCAAGCCAAGTTTATCAAAGCAAAAGAATGGCAAAGAGGTATAGTGCTTTAGGTACGCTTAGCACCTATTTCAGTTCTCCGAATGTACGTGCATTTAGTTAATCCGTATATAAAGAATAGTATAATAGTATGTACGCTCCATGTCTGTTAATGCGTATATGATAATTTTTCGTGGTAATATGAATAGTTCATAGAAATACAAGAAAAACATAAATAATTGATTAAACAAACATAAATTGCTAATTGATGTTTGACATATAAGATTATAATTACATTTTTATTATGTAAAAGGTATTTAATATACATGTAACATAGGTAATATCGTTTAGGTTTTCACGGACGATATTGATTAATTGTCTATTGATATAATGTATAAGACATTCTGCGTGTCATTTTATGAAATACGTTCGTTCTCCTAATCTCAAACATTTACAATATCAAGTTATAAAATAATCTAACACGCAACTCTTAATGAATTTTAAAAGTTAATTGTAAAAAAACAACCATAACTTAAAAGTATATATATATAAAGCAGAAAAAATATCCTTACGGACATGAAATATTATAAAAAAGAAAAATTATCAACACGAGTCTTTAGTATGTTCATCTCGTCAAGGATATTCTTCAGAAAAAAGTATGTATTCTCCGGGAAACTGACACGAACCTTCTACTTTTGGACTACCAAACAATACTTTCAGATACGGGGATCCGACTGTTAACATTTCATATAAGTGTTCAGGATAGAATGCAGTGACCTGATACAATATTTGGTCCTATTTTGTTTCAATGTTTCGGTGACAGTGCATGCCTGTAACATTTTTTAAACATAAGATTTTATATTTTTATGATAGTTGATTAAGTCCAACAGCCTTAAACTTGGTGCCTGAATGCTCTTTATGTCAAAAACGCATTTCAAGTCGGGAAAACCCACATGTTTAATTGCAAATTGTTCAAAGAAGCAACTGTGACTGCCTGTAAAATTGAATACATAATATATCCCATATTTTGTCCGATTAAGAACATGGGTTTTATACTAGATCCAAGTAAAATATCTAAATTTTCAAAATAAAATACATTTCATTTTTTTTATCTTACTATTTAGGTCGAAACGGACGAGTGCACCATATTTCCTTGGCGGGAAATATATGAAATGGTACATTTTCAATGTCATGGATATCTACCGATGACATTGCAATAGCCTCTCGTTAGACATGCAGTCTGAAACTGTATTTCTATGTTTTTGCATAGTGTTGTGTTGAAAGGTAAGATTTTAAGCTCACCTGCCCGAAGGGCAAGTGAGCTTATGTCATGGTGCGGCCTCCGTCGTTCGTCAATATTTCCTTTAAACGACTTCTACTGAAGAACTGAAAAGCATATAATCTTCAAATTAGGCTGGTAGCTTCCTGGAAAAGAGCCCGACAAAGATTGCAAATGAAAATGACCTTGACCTACTTTCAAGGTCACAGGGGTCAAATTTGTCAAACACTTCAAACGACTTCAAAGTTATATAAGGCCCAGTGTCATGCTATTTGGCCAATGGGTACCTGGGATGGAAAGCTCTTCATTAATATGCTCCTAACCTACTTCTAATGTCTTAAGGGTCAAATATTTTAAAACCTTTAAACAACAATAACTTAAGAATCATTTGGTCTACAGTCATGATACCTGGGTATGTTATGTAGACCTGCTGTGTGAATCGTTTTCTATGTTACAGTAATGAGGTCAAATTTCAACTTTAAGTGCTAGCCGGAGTCAAAGGTCGACATGGGTTAAAAGCTTTAAGATTCAAATTTCAAATTTCAACAACAATATTTTAAGAACCGTTTAAGAGATGTTAAAATGTCTCGTGATTTAGTTCCCAAATTTGGTCTGGAGTTACCTATATGTCAGTTTCATGTAACAAAAAAACAGGTGAACGATACAGGCCCTCTGGACCTCTTGTCTGTCGATAACCGCAAGTACATATCCCTTATCACGTGACATGTGTGTGTAGATACCATAATAAAACAAAGTCAGCTGTGACATAACACCTATTGTTCAAATATCCATAATAAATAATGGGTATTTTTTTCGAGAAAAAAGTAACAATCTTTATCACAAATCACTGTTCCAAGTCATCTTAACTTTCAACGGCTTTGTCGCCATGTTGTAGATTATGCTACCGCAATATATTTGGGGATGAAAACAACGAAGAGAAACAAATCAGAGTGAACAAATATATTAAGGAGACCGATATCTATATATATATATAACACTACCAGTGTCAAATTGCATATACGTTATAAACATATAACAGGACAGCGATTAGGTTGGTTTTGGGGATGTGACTCATGTTCAGTATATATACCTTATGCTGTTGACATGTGATTGCTGATTTTTTATTTTTATTTTTTTGTAAGTATTTTAGGTTTCGATAATATCACCATATGCATAATACATCATATACTTTTGAATGTATATTATATCCCTAGTTTGTTTAAACCGGACAACACTGAATCGTTCATGAATCAATGAGATGTGAGAGAAATTTCAAGGGTATGATTCCAAGGAAAAATTGTTTTGATATAAAATATACTTACATTGTACGTTTACACTGGTAGTGATACTTGACGTCCCGATAACATTCCCAGCAGTGCATCTGTACGTTCCGTGTTCTGATCTGTTCAGTTGTCCAAGTGACAACACAGCTGAGGCAGTAAAGTTGGTGTTGTCAGGTTTTGTCCAGACAAAGGTACAGTCAGGTCTACAGTCAGCTGTACAGGTGATGTCCGGTAACGTGTCCCCCTCGTTCCTGGTGTAGGAAGTGTCAGGTGGGGACAAAGCTACGGCTGCTCCAGGACCATCTACATGCACATTTGTAGTTGTCACATACATATTACTTAGTTCATTTGGGAACCTTAGAGAAACCTGACAATAAATATCATTGTCGAAATGTTATTTAAATGGTGGAAGCAGTAATCATGAATTATAACTAAATGCTGAATGAATCTTCAATCAAAACGGTTAACAGATATCTGCTTTTTGGAGCATTTTAACTAGTTCGGCAAGCAATCCAGAAATTTTAACGAATGCCATCTGATGAAAAGGGGTTCCATTATGATAGAGACTGTCTGTGCTGTAGGAGGTCAGCACATGTTGCGACCGAAAGGGAGAGTTTTGATTTGCCAATGGGTTTAAGGACAGTTTTTTTTACAAATTTTGTAATAAGAGAGGAGATGCATGGGCAGACATAGTGAAAGGTAGTGTTTTGCATGGTCATGACCTGCATGCTGCAGATGCAGTGTGTCACAAGTGTGTAGCGTTAATTTCCATACCAAGAGACAAATGCCAGCAGATCATCAGACCAGCGAAACTGAGGTCAAAAACCCAAAATCGGGTCGGCCACAAGACAAAGAAAGAGTCGATGCCTTTTTAGAAGTTGCGAACTTCCTTGAAAAAAATGACGATGCACAGATCACGATCAATAATCTTGTTAGCCGGATGAAAAACAACCTCAAAGGCTCAGAACTTTAAGCATATGGCTACACTCATATGAAGTCCAAACTGAAGGAACATTTTGATAACAAAATAATCCAAACCGAAATTAATTGGAAGACAAATGTGCTTATCTTCAAAAGCACAGTCGAAGCGATCCTTCATGACTTTTATGCTCACAGGAAAGCTGATCCCGAAACAGAGAGGAAGAGGATCATCGAGACATCGATCATCAAAGATGACATAAAATCAGTGAAAACATTCCATGATGTATATCCTAAGTGTGACTCACTGAAGTCTGAAAAGGATGCCATCAAATTTCTTCCAGAAAGCCTCAGGGTTCTACTGAAAGGGTTGCTTGTGGGCAAAAATGTCGGAATGAAAACTTTCTCCATAGGACAAGCAATCATGTAGACGACCCGACCAAGAGTTATTCTGGCGCCACTGCAGAAAGGGCTAGGAATCCAGGTCCGCCACCACTTTTCATCACGTTTCTTGGTCGATACTCTTCACCAGCTAGGATTCTGCTGCTCCTGCAAGGAGGTGCAAACATAGAACTGACATTCCTTGCTTCTCCGGTGAGTTCATACAGTAAGCCGCTGACAATGTGGACCACAACATTCGAACCCTAGATGGCAACAACACCTTCCATGCCAGGGAGATGATTGCTGCCGTGAACCAGCTATCCAGTCCATCAATCCAATCCTCAGAGCAAAGGTCACCCCTCATGAAATATCCATGGTGAGTAAAGTTCCAATCCTGTTCCACAAGGAAAAGGTCGTGGTACAGACGCAGTAACGTACCAGGAGCTTGTCACCATTGAGGCACAAAGCCGAACAGCAGACCTGGACCTCATATGGAAGACAGCCATCATGTTTGCCTCACCAAGGCCAACATGGTCTGGTATGATGCAGATTTTACAGCGTCTTTCTCCCAATGATTGACCTGGATCCCAGTGACGCATCTTCTCCACACTGACGTTTGTAAGTGAACATGCCCGCCGCAATGATACCACACCCATCACTACGTTTGATCAACCGCTGCTGATCATTGGTGCTGAGCCAGAAGGAAGCGACCTGAAGAACATAGTCCTGAGACTTGGAGGCTTCCACACTGATATGAGCTTCCTGGAGGCCATTGGGCATTTAATGGCTAGATCTGGATTAGAAGAAATTATGAAACTAGTCTATGCAGCCAACGCTGTGGTACACATGATGACAGCGAAGGCAATTACAAGGGCTGTCGACGACTTCCTCAATGCCATGATTGTGTCCGACGCACTTGATGTGGCTCAGCAGCCTGGGGTGTTAGAAGATGTGGCTCTAGTTCAGCAGCCTGTAGAGCTTGAAGACGTGACTTTCCGTCAGCAGCCTGGAGAGCCAGAATATGTGACTCTCCCTCAGCAACTTGGAAAGCCAGAAGATGCTGATTCACAGGAAGCACTGACGCACCGATGAGACCAGATGAAGATACTCCAGCTAGAGATGTAATAGGAAACCCTGATCTGAATGAAGTTGCTGTCCTCTATGCACATGTGATGGAGGGATCATTGCCTGTAGAGGAGGCTTGTTGGACTGATGTTGTGCTCAGAATAAAGGAACTGATCAGAAACAAGAAAGAATCCCTGATATCCTCTAGTAGGACTACTGCCCTATGGTTGCAGTACATCGATATGGTAGACATACTGCGCAAGTTTCCGAGAGCAGAACGTACAGGAAACTGGGCACTGCACATTGATTCCTTTCATGAAAGCATCTGGGCACAATATCTATACGAAATCGGCTCGGATATATGTGCAGCGAATGTGCAAGTTTCAGGTGGAACATCAATATATCTACCTGGGTTTGAAGAGGGATACCATGTGGTCGGAAGAAATGATCGCATATGGGCTGGCCTCTCAGTAGATCTCATCATCGAACAGGTGCTGATGAGGGGCATGCAGACCAGTGGTGACCTCACAAGAGGTCGATGGATGACAGAGCAGCAGCTTGCAACATGGCTCCTCGCTATGCCATGAACGAGCTAACAGAAGTCAACTACAACACTGGTGAGCAAAACAAGGACATGACAGATGCAAGACAAGCACGTGACATGAAGGACACACACACAGTTCTGAACCTCCATGTAAGAAACCCTTCTGCCAGATCCAAGCTTGCGCAGTGTCTCGACAGGGGTACATGCACACATTGATGTAAATGTTGACAAATGTTGACAAATCAAGACTATCGAAACACCATCTTGGCTTAAATGGATGGACAAACCACGGCTGAGTGCACATTCAAGAAGAGGGATAAGGCAATCACTTTGAGCACTCAATCATCAGTGAAGATTGGTGGCGGAGCAGTACAGGTGAATCCTCAACTACTTTTCCAACGACTCACGGTTGCTGCAAAAGCATCACGAGATCTGACATCAGTGTTTTATTATGAGTTGTGCAGTCATCCGCCAGCACTGTTTGGCACCTCACTGCTGCTTCGACAGCCACAGACACCAGTGATGGGCCCTCCTCACACCTGACCCTCCATGGATCACAGGTCAAGGTCAGTACGTGCTTGATGGTGGAACACTTGTTCATCGCATGAATCACATACAATTACATCTGCAGGTTGTACACTGAGTACGTCACAAGGAAGTATGGAGAGGCAATTGTTGTGTTTGATGGTTATGAGGTCCACCAAGGGCATGACACACCAGAGACGAAAAAGTGGGAGGACATGAGCAACCGTCACTTTTGATGAGGACATGCCTGTAACAATAAAGCAAGATGAGTTCCTTGCAAACAACACAAACAAAAAACAGTTTATCAGCATGCTCAGTATCAACCTGCAGAAGAAAAACTGCCAGACGTTTCATGCCCAAGGTGATGCTGATCTCCTCATAGTGCAAAAATCAGTGGAGTCTGCCACCAAAACAAACACTGTGCTCATTGGTGATGATACCGATCTGCTTATACTCCTAATCTACCATACCAACCTCGAGTCAAATGACCTCTTCTTCCAACCTGAGCCAAGGAAAAACACGAAGAACCCACTTGTCTGGAACATCAAGGCGCTCAAACAGCAGCTGGGTCCTAGTATGTGCATGCACATCCTCCTCATCCATGCGGTCATCGGGTGTGACACTACCACCCGCCTGTATGACATTGGACATAGCCAGTTATGAATTCCGTGAGAAAGCTACAGTGTTTGGCACACCGTCAGCTTCCACAGCAGATATTGTGGCAGCAGGAGAGAATGCATGGATGTGGTTGTACAATGGGAAGCCTGGGGAGGGATTCAACTCTCTACGGTACAACCGTTTGTGTGAGAAAGTGGAAAGTGGCTACTAGCTTTTACCATGTACAGCCACAGAGCCTACAATGTACCACCTACCTCAGCAGAGGCACAATTTCAAGTCTCCGTGTGTACTACCAGGTGCAGCAGTGGAAGGGAACCGTATATTAACTCCTGTCCCAAGACTGGGGTTGGAAAGAGAGTGATGGGGTGCTTTTCCCTGTTCAAACTGACTTACCAGCAGCTCCACAGGAACTCCTGCAGTCATCAAATGCAGCTGCAAGACATATTGTAGCAGCCTGAGATGCCCATGTAAGAAGCATAACATTGAGTGTTCTGTTGCATGTAGCAACTGCAACGGATCAGGGTATGCTAATTCATTTCTAGAGGTTGAATTCGAAGATCATTAAACAATGACTGAGCAACCAGAAAATGTCTGATATCTTAACAATTTATATTGCCTTATATAGTATTAAAGTGATGTTAATTGTCTTAGGAAGCGCACGACTTCTTATCGTTATGATTTATTATTTGTGTTGAACATCAGTGCATGCATTATTAACCCTTTCCCTCATATAGACGATTTCTGACGCCGGTGCACCAGACGGCCTTTTAAAAACATAGTGAAACAAGACGAAATTACTCAAAACGAGCAATTTTCTATTTTTTGACAAAACATGTTCAAAGTCGTCTGCTGCAGAATTGTCGTATGAGGGAAAGGATTTAAAGTATATATGTCAGACCATAATAAATGGATATAAATCATCAAGAGGTTTTATCAGAAGGCACTGGTCATCTCAATCATAAAATCAGACCATCTCCCTATTCAAATACGTGTATAGCATTAAATATATTGTTAGAATGTCGCTTAATATCCCATTTTAATGTAGCAAAAGATGGTACAAGAGTACGGTTCAGAAACCTTTTTTTTAAATACTTCACCACCTGGATTCCTTAGGGCTTTTTATTTGTTATAGATGACACATTTATGAGTAATAAACAATTGTCAGATATTCTGTTGCAATTTGTGTGAGGTTCATCCCTTATTTGTCGCAAAATGCCTGGACTAATTTGCATTGACGATAATCATTGGTCAAAGGTCAAGGTCATAATTACAATGTAACGATGGAATTACATAACCTTAATATTTAGTAGTAATCCAAAATGCAATTTGTCTTTGTCGTCCTGGGCCCGCATTCATAAAACCGTTCTCATGCACAGAATCCAGGCTTGAGCATGAGAACGGTTTCATGAATACGGGCCCAGGTGTAGAATGTTTTTCTACATTTACAAGGTTGAAGTGAATGGCGGTTCCATCCTGATTTCTGGCAGTGTTTTTAGAAAACAAAACCATTTAAATCCCAATTCGTATCGACACTCTTTTACTCAATGGTTAAACTTGTTTGTTTCTGTACATTGTCAGAGTATAGCATAACAAACGGACCATATCAAACATAGCCCGGGCCGTGGTTTGATTGACATTGCTTCACACCTATCGATAATAATGGCCACGATGAAGTTGGCTATACTTCTAATTTACCAAAATGTATGACAGCGATGTCTCGTAAGACGTGTGCTACGAGATCTTAATTACAGCACTAAGGCCCCGGGAACAGAAACCGTATTTCATGCCAATTCACATCAGAGTTAAGTCAGGTTGGAAACAACAAATAACTGTATAGTATTTTGTTGAAACAAAAAAACAAGCATTTATAAAGCGGAACCAGCTCCCTAAGATCACCAGTTAAACTACAAACAGAAAAAAACTACATTGCAGAATATGCTGTGTTTAATATAACACCCCGACGAACTTCATGTGCCGTAGTTCCAAGAAAAACCATACATTACGCACGAGGCAGATTCCAAATTGTGTGGTTTCGTTTTTCTTTGTGTTATTTAGAGAAAGTAGTGTTGCAGCGATGTCTCTCCCCACATAATTGTCGAACAAGGTAGAAACAAAAACTTTATAACAAGTGAATATATACAAAGTTTACATAAAAGTACCTTTCCTTGAACACTGGATATTGTAGGTTACTGGGAATGACATTCGGCAATAATTTGAGCGAATCTTGTTAAGAAATCATGTCACATAACATAATGCGAGTATACTTTAAAATAAAGTACCTGTTCTGAACTTTCATAAACCCCGACAATTTGAAATACAAATATTTTTAGACACTGGAAATATGGCGGGATTCATTTTGCCACGAGGCTATGCTAACCGCCCTAGAGCATATGTCATATTTTAAACAAACATAAAACTTTTTTTTTATTTTTTTATTATGCATTGCAGTTGAACTTGGTATTAATATATTTCAAACCTACCTGCCACACTGAGTGTGTAGTCTGGACTGTTAATTATTTGGTCAGGCAGGTTAAAGCTGGTACAGAACCACACGGATCCATGATCTCCCTCCTGTGGCTGTATGACCCACCGAAACACTGTACCACGTCCTTCAGTCGACGTGGTAACACAGGAACAGACATCCGGTGTACAGAGGTCGGGCGGGTTGTAACATTGACTACCAACTACTTTTACACTACCTACTGGAGTAGACACGTCAGGACGGCGGTAAAATATAACAGCAATGGCCTCATCTGGTACGTCACACGTCAAAGTAAAGTCACTCCCGGGGATAGCGTACTCAGACGACCCGGCTAGTGTTACAGCATCTGTCATGATAAAATAAACGGGTAGGTGTAAACTAATCAATTAAGTTTAAAATTAATTGAAGGTTCGTGTTTTGAAAATAATGTCTTCACCAAAAGTCCGATTAAAAAGCATAATTTGTATAAAATCATACATGTTATTAATTTCTGAAAACTGTATAACGCAACAATAAGGGTGTCATACTAGTTTTTAATGTGTGTCATCAACATTGCGAGTAATTTCAACGAGGAAAAACGTACATTATACCGCAAAAATGTGCCAGTTACCTGGCAATTAACAGGTACTTGGTAACAGGTAAGAATGTTTTGTTTACATGATATCTGCGTGTTCATTACGTACGTGTATATTGTCCTATATCTACACATAATGTATTTCTTAACAATTTTGGTATTTGATATTTCAATTACTGTTTGATAACCATGCAAATCTGGCTAAAGTATGTGTTATGGATATGGAATGGCTAGTCAGTGGAACCTGGATTAGATCATGAAATATACTTATGTCATCGTGTATTCCCTCGGTCATCTTGTTACCAAAAGCTGAATTTTGCAGACTGAGTCTTGAAAACGCAAAGTCAAGTTAATCAATATAAAAAATGTAAATAAATGAATGAGAAAATTTATAAATGTAGTTGTTCGTGTAAACACGTGAGATTGCGTGAGACGGGATGTCTATGTACGTCAAAATGTCGTCACGGAATCACTTCCGTTCGACCATGCCGTAATTTCGCGAGAACAACACTAGAACTATGTACAGACAATGAAGTCGTCTATAAAAACAACTCCGATGACAAAGACAAGGGGGGATGTTGTTCGTGAAAACATTCAAATTAGCCTTAGTTACAAGCTAACCGTTGGGACATACGATAACATTAGCATATTTCAAAGGTGGTAACTTGTTTTTTGGTTTTGTTTCATTGATTTTATATTGTAGTATCTTACTGACTGTTTATCTGTTTTATATGTTGTGATGTATAAATGTTCATTTTTTGCCTTGCAAAATGAACGGATTGCCTTGAAAAGTTCGCAAATACCTTTGTCAAAACTGTTGCTATTATTGCTTTGCTTATAGATCTATTTCCGTAATACGTATCCAACGAACATTTGTTTGTTCTGATATAAAAAAAACACCGGAAACTTTTGCCCATCTTGATCATTTTTATGCCTCGGGATCATAAGACAATCTTAGCCAATCACATATGACGTTACTTTCCATGACACCATTTGTTATTGACTAAGTCAAACGTAAGACAATTTAAGACTTATGATCGTTTCATTAACTAGAGGCCAGGCGATTTTAATTTACTGGAATTGTGTCGCCATCAATTAAATTCACATACTTACGACGTCAAAAGTGATGACGTTATAAAAATGCACATAATGATGACGTCTATAAATAGTGACGTCTTTAAAGATTACAATGAATGTACTTGCGTTATATGTCGATAATATTTACGGAAAAAGAAACGGACCATGCTAGATATGCTCAAATGAATACCTCGTTCCAAATTCATCGTTAAAACCATCTGATAACAATTAGATATATATCTCAGAACCTAATAATGTGTTCATCTGAGCATCTCAAACAGACGGAATTTGAAAATGTATACTGATAAGAGATGCTCAAAATGCGTAAAGGCCTTATTTTAGAATGTCTATTGACATTTCTATTTTAATTTTCTTTTAATAATATCTGATACATTCGTGAAACTAAAATCTGATAATTTAAAACATCATTTCGATTGGTGTTTACCAACAAATCCCATTAGTTTTTGTCTGTTGGAAATCAACTGGCATACGTTGACTTAGTTATTTTCCAGTTTAATCTATTTAAAATTCAAAGCATTTCCTACAAATTACTGTATATTTCACATTATGAAAAAATCTTTTTACACAACTAATATAATTTCCTGTGTGACGTTTCGATGACTAGTACGATATGTACACTGTCACCTCCATCAAACAAATGGCCAGTGAAGCGAATGCACACAAAGGTGTACATTGTGTACGAGTTGTCCACACACATCGATGTCGATTCGGCTACGCTGTCAGCGTATGTTCAATAGTTGTTATATATGTATCGAAATGACTCAATAATACATACCTATCAACCCGAAGAAATGTTTTGAAATGTGTATTCTACTGTTTTGTCATTCTCGAAAGCAAACGAATAGCATTGAACAATCATGCTACATGCTCCACGTTTCGGGCTCAACGTCTCGGGTTCATAATCATAAAACATTGTTGACAACATGAATACAATCTCAAGCGTGGCTAACTTTTATGAATCTGAGATGCTGTAATTGTAATTCAGTGTACATCATATCCACCGGTAGGACATGTTTACTTGTGCAACTCTACTCTATGAATGACAACCAACACACATGTAGTTCAGCGTAATTATACATAACGTACACCCTAAAAGGAAGTGTCATCTTTATTGGAGACATGAATGATTTTCAAGCAAAGATAATCTGTTATCTATTATTGCTCTTAATGAACCCTTTTCAGACAGGTAACTAACTGTATTTATATATCGGCCATATTCTGACTGAATGAAATATATTCGGTCTGGTCGATCAGTTTGAACTTTGAAGCATTATCCTGGCATTTGATCCTTAACATTTTAACTTCAAAAATAACGAAACACGGGTCTTTACGCAACATTAGAAACAAGTACATATGTAAGAGGATACACTTAGTTTTATACAGATACCTGAAGGAGATATATCGTGTGAGTTAATCAATGTCTACATAAGCGATAATTGTGTCTGCTATAAAATTGTTGGAAAATTATATTATCGATTAATTTCATGACATATACATTGAATAAGAGTGCTAAGAATTGTAAATATTGTCATACCTATTTTTTTTTAATTTTAAACAAGGTAGCAGTGACGTACTTTTAATATATAAGACGTTGAAATTTACTGTCAGGCACGTTTCTAACAAATATCTGTTTGATTATGTTCAATTATACAGTTTACGAACTTTTTTGCCGGTGTAACAACACATTCAGATATATTATTAGCAAATATGTTGCGTCAGATGTGTACATTTGTAAACGGAAGTTGCTACACGCTCGACTAATAAGTATGAAAATAAATATCACCGTTTCACTCATAAATATGATTTTGATATTTTTTTCTCCCACCCTTCACATGTGTGTCTCCCGTTTTAGCCGGGACAGATCAGCTTGTCACCCTCTAAGGGGATTAGCACGAGTTCAATTGTGACGTCATTAAAATGCGTCATCGGCAATTGTGACGTCATCAAAAGTGAATGACGATATGCATAGCCCATATGTAAACAAACATGGCAGACTACTGTCGGTGGAACTGTGACTGAAATTATAGGATGGGAGAAAAATATTCATCCCTTACCTTGAGGGAGTAACAGAGAAATATCCAACCCTCGGGTTGGACAACCCCTCGAGTTGGATATTTCTCAGTCAAACCCTCAAGGAAGGGGAAGTTTCTATCAATCAATGAATAAATGGCAATATCGTAGGATAAATGTGGAATCGATGAAAATCATTGGAAATACAGAGAAAAAAAAGTGTAGCTAGAAAGCATTGACTGACGTCGATACCACTGACTTTGTAGAAACTTTAAGGACAGCTCAGTAATTAATTCACGTTCATTCCCAGTGAAAATTGGTGCACGAGGTAGTTGATATTACAGATTGTCCAACAAACGATTGATCCAAAACATAATGAGAACAGTAATTGCGCAAATATAAACCTAATAAAGAGTAATAAAGCGTTAATCTTTTATCATTTTACCATTATTTCGTTGTCCGCAAGGATAACTTTTTTCATAGTTTAGACTAGGTTGTCCATCTTGAGACTTCTTAGCAGATTCTATTTGATCTGATGCGTGACGTGATATGTTATGTACGGATACTTTTGAAGACGAACATTATGACATCCTAATACATGCATATCTATTAAAAATGAAACAATGAAGCGAAACAAATAGTGACGTCTTATCATCATAACATTGATTTTACTTGCATTTAATGCGTCAATTAAATATACGGAAAAAAATACGGAACAATGTTAAAATTATTTTATAACAAATAGATATTAATATAAATTCACTACATTTAATAAAAATCAACATAATAACCCCGTTAATAAACCCTTAATTTTAGTGGAAAATAAACAAACCGAATAACTCATCGTATGGCCAATTACATTCTTGTATTGACATTCAATTGATGACGAAATATGCAGCAGATATTGGAAACTCATTACATAGAGTGCCTTTATCTGTACGAGGGTATGTGTGTGTATGATATATGCTACAATGAATATACATAGTATATAAGCAAAGAAGTGCATATAGTGACGACAGTGCAGACAAAGGAGAATTCCATTGTCTGCACTGTCGTAATTACTTCTGTATTCATATATCTTTTAAGTAATACGTATCCAAACTAATTCTGTTTGTTCAGATTATGTGTCAATCATACTGTCATTATTACTTATATACAGTTGTGCATATAATAAGTTCGTTTTTCGATGGTTACACTGTAACACAGAATGTCATTATTATCTAACAATGATAATAACACACGCACAGATCATAGAAGCTGTACTTCATCTAGAACCCAACATACTCTACTTTAGGCATGTAAATCAAGCAAAAAAACGAAAAAGTCCTGTTGATGACCCGACCACAACCAACCGTCTATGGAACATGCTAGCTAACTACTAGCTGAGCCATTTCGTCCTATTGTGTGTACAGATATGAACATTTTTGCTACGAAATACGTCATTATAGTTAGTTTTACTGTCAATACACTCAAGTTATACACATGTTTGACTGATAGTTATCAGTCAGTCGGGGTTATTTAGTAGTCAAGTCACAACACAGCAAATAGTGTACGTACCTGTCGTTGATAGGCTTGTCAGAAGTAAGATCAACAGGTAGAACGTATGTCCAATGTGAGATACAAATACACTGTGTTTTTGTAAGTTAATACCAGACATCTCTCTGGTTAACATACGTCCATATGTTTATTTGTAATGATTACGAACTTCCTGGTCGGTGTTTTCCACTTAACATAGCTAAACAAGGTACATACTATAAATGTCCTTGGTCAATTGTATACGGGACTAACTGGCCGATACTTGTATCTGATAAACAAGGGTACAAAGCGTAATGTCTCATGGAAATCAATGATGCCGTGTAGTTCTTTATTTAAGGTCTAGCATATGAGCATTAGATTAGTTAATAGGTTTCGTTAAACATGTTAACAAAACTAATATATCCATTTTGTTACACTATATTTGCGTCTGATAAATGTCGTAGCAACTTATTAATCAGCTTTCTGTTGTAATATTGTTATTCCGAGATAGGTTTCCAAAGTACATGGGCATGCAAGGTGGGACTAGTGACCAAATATTTTAATTGAATCCGTTGAAACATTAAACATGGACTGCTGTGAAGAAATAATACACATGCACGTATCTATGAATAACTGTTTATTTCAAAACAAAGGGCAATGTAATGGATTAAAGGTGAGTACACTTGCATATTGAAAGTCGCTCTTACATCATATGTTCTAGTGTGTTGTTCATAATGTAAGCATGTAAAGTAATAACAAGAGCGTCAACAAGCCGAAATGAGAAACCCCAATATCACATCACGGCACGAATATGTTCCGCATTGTATAATAAAATGAATAAAGGGAATTGCGGGTGACTAAACATTTTACAAATTGAAGATAGAACCAGTAGTTGGTAAGTATAGACTTGAATCCTGGAAAGTATGTCTAATAATCATTTGTTGTTGGTTTTACTTTTCATCTTCTCCTTCAGTGACCGTCTCTGTAATGCAAATTAGAAAAAGTATTGTGTTGTGGCTAATTAGCCTACATCCGTGGCACTGCACGACCCTGTATACATTTTACGGAGGCTCATACTTTTTTGTTTTATTGAGAAATAGTCACAAATATATGTCGTATCAAATACTTTCCTTTTGACCGCATGTATGTGATCATTTGCAGATGCAGATGGTCAGAATGATTATTGGCAGTATAACCTGCTGTGTATACATCTTTACCTTCAGCATTAACCGCGCAAATCACAGAATATATGGAAGGCTCGGCAATCGCCTACGTGTCGATCTGTTCGTATTCCTCTATGTCAAGATATATACTTAACAGATATATATATATAGACGTTGTGTGTTAAGCACAAACATTGTTCTTACAGTAATCAATATTCTGCTGTTCTAAACGATGAACATAAGGCGCTAGCTATACGACCAACATATTTGAATGTTCTTTTGTGTTAAGATTTGTAAATGTGTATGAAACGTGTATCAGGTATTTAGCCCTTCTGTTAAAATAAACACTTTCGATCAAACAAATGAATATATTGTATGCGTTTATTACAAAAATAGAAATGACATATTTAAGTCTTCTTTAAATAAAACATGTATATATAGTATATACATGTACATATATGCATATGCAATACAGAGATAATTACGTATTCCTAATTCGAAGTCTACAATTCCAGTATACTTTCCATAATGAGAACAATATCCAAAGGAAAACATAATCATATTATCACTGCTTTTTACTAGGCTTACCTTAAAGGTATGGGCGCGTCCTGAGTAACTGAATAATTGATAAAACCTAGGTTTAAATAGGTAGAAATATCATTAAAAAGAAGACATCAGTTCACATACTATTATTATTCCTTAGAATTGTATCCATTCCTTGTTATAGAATATGTTTTCACTGATAGGAATGCTACATTGACGTTTCTATATACACACCTTACTTAATTTTGTACAAATGCCAAAATATTGCATCTGACTTTTTATTGATTTGATTGTCTGTATACATTTATATGCAGCAGACTGCTAGTCTCATTTTTGATGGAAGTGACTTCTGGGTAAGCATGCATACTTACCGTTAGTATTTCCTACGCCAGTCAGGGAATAAACTAATGGCTTGGCTATCGCAGTCGTGGCGATCCGCTCGTAATCCTCTCTGTGAAATGAATATGCATATATATCAATATCACAAATAGCCCTTCTCCGACACGGTATACATATCTGTTCGAATTAAAAGGATGACAGTGCATTGATAATGCTACGAAACCAATTAACAGTTTACTGCTTGGTTGTGTGATGCTGTGTGGTTATATTTCACAACTAATTTAAAGCTTGCTTTCTTATGACTCTAATACGCTTAAACAAAAACATATTATTTACCAACATTCAGTTTTGCATTTAACTAGTCTCGTATTCATATAACAGACATTTTCATAATTGATAATTCAAAACCTGTACATGTGCTTAATTTGTCCTTCTATTTCTCGTTTATGACTTTAAAATAGCAGATGCACATGACTTTGTATTCATCTACGTACTCCCGGTTCTCAAAAGATATTTTAAATCAATATTGTTTTCGTGAGATATATCGTCTTCCCTTAAGTTTTTTAAGTCTTAAGTCTGAGATTCGTTTGGAGCCTTTCGTAAAGAGTCATGCGCTGGGTTTTAATTTATTAAGTACAGGTTGAAACATCATTATGTGGATTAAAAACAATGTGGTGATAACATAATTAGTGAACTATTCCATAAGATATGACTGAATACCTAATGCTGTTAAGCAGAATAATGTAACAAAAATGACTGTTTTTAAACATTTATCTTACTCTTACTACACTAAACCCTACCTATTACTTTTCGTGTTCTTCTAACCGTATTATTGCTGCAAGTGGAAAATAATATGTCACAACTTTGAGATCATGATGTGCACATGGACACGTATTATCCGATTGTTAAATTATAATCGCACGAAAAATACCAATCTGACCTGTTGTAAACTTTGTGGTTATAATGTTCTTAAATTATACCATAATTGTCACATATTTCCGCTGATTGATTCATAATGATGACGGTGGCCTTTTTAATAACCAATTGTAAAATTAAACAATACGCAATTTTGCCATGCCCACCAACGCTCATGTGTGGTTTCATAAATGCATTGCCAGTATTTAATGAGAAAATGCCAGGAAATCGTATAAGAAAAAGAAGAAAAACAAATATGACGAAGAATATTCAGCAAAACCAAAGGTCCCCTAATTCCTTTGAGGGACTTAAAATCTTTCTGTCATCTGTATCTGATTCATTGAAACTGGATTGGTATCAGCAGGATAATAATGATAGACTCACCATTACATGTTTAACACATCTATGTATTTCGTATCAAAACTTGGTTATTCTTAAACCGTTATTGCCCTTGCTATAAACGTATATATTTACTACTCGTTATATATTTTTTCAAAATTGGTCATTACTTGTATTTAAGTTTGAACATGTTTTGGCACTTTGCACTTTGCACAGGAAGGAGTGTATCTTAATGCACGTTGATTAAGGGCTGATTGAGTTATCTAGACTGCACTCACAATTTATAATTACACTTGTACTTGTAGTTGACATCCCTACAATATTCTAAGCAGTACACTTGTATGTTCCGTGTTCTGATCTGTCAAGTTATCCCAGTGACAACACAGCTGAGGCAGTAAAGTGAGTGCTGTCAGATTTCGCCCATACAGCGCTGCAGTCAGGTCTACAGAAGGTTATACAAGTGATATCTGGCAGCGTGTCTCCTTCCATTCTGGTAGTTGACAACTGAGAAAGGATGATGGATGTGTCTGGGATCCTCTATAATATATTGCCATACAAAACATAAAAAAATAAAATTTAATTTGGTCTTACTAAACTGCCAAATTGTATTTACCTGAATTTCAAATGGCAGACATAGGTGCCATACTTTGACATTTCTGTGTCTAGTCATCGTTGACTGGTAAAGTATTGATTACATATTGGTTAGATATTTCAAAATTTCTTTTATATTTCACTGTCAACTGCTGAATTTGTATAATCAATTGAACCCAACGTTCTGTTTTTCAAATCCCTGTTTTTAAGCATATATCCAATTTACCCTACAGATTTGCACGAGCAAATGTTCACCTATTTTCCTACGACAATGTTCAGCTTCCAAAATCAAGTAACATTTTAAAATGCTTGTCTCTTTTTTTACAGGTTGATTTAAGTTTAGTAGATATTTCATTTTCAACTGTCAAACCTTAGTTGTAGTCCTGGAAACTTTCGCTCAGTCAAATATTGGTCCATGTTCACTCAGTGCTTATTTTGCCCATCACTAAGTGGGTATGCTTTATTACGCTAAATTCGCCGTTATTGCGGAGAACAAAAAAGACGAAAATAAAACTGCAGTGTAGATTTCCCGGTAAACAGCGTCCTTATAAAATGACGAAGGCCATTAATTTTAAAATATGGGCAGCTAGTCAAGTTTTACTAATCTGGATGGTTCAGTTACTCAGAAAAAGTAGGTTGAATGTTCTTTTTTAAGGAATTTGATCCCTAAGACATAACAAGTGGTTTAAGGCCATATTCAACAAGCTAACATGTCACCCGCCAAATAGTTTCCCCTATGCCTCTTGATTATTTAGAAGATTCCAATTACATATTTATCATGCACTCCATGAGATCTTGAATGCTGTCATTACTTTTAACCAAATTGAAAGCCATGTACGCAAATTGCGTCCGGTCATACATCATTAACCTATGACTCTTTATTACTCAGAAAATGATTTAAAAATAATTAATACGTTTCACCCCTGTGACCTTTCATATAGATCTGGGTCCTTGAACAACCTTGACTCCCTTTGTACATGATTGCCGGACAAGTCCCATCATCTAAGGTCCCTTGGTCATTCGAAAGAAGTTGTTGAAAAAATGTGTTTGTCATTTAGAAAGCTCCAAATCTAGCAACTTACACAAACTTATTTCATTTTGCAATAACCGTCGTGGTCTATGTACCGTCATGTTTAGATATAAGATAACGCAACTCCGTTCTTGCCCCGTCATAACACATTGTCTGAAATAGACTAATATCCAGAAATTGCAACTCCCCTGCCAAACAATAAAGCTGAGCAATGTCAACGTCCGTGCATCAATTTTCATGAGTTCACTAGTTTCAAGTGAATAATCTTGCTTTGAACAGTTATTTATATAATGATGGGTTTTATATATTTATTTATTTTATTATCGTGGTTACCTACTCAAGCACGTTTATCGAAAGAACAATTAAATAATTGCACATGCTTATCGAAAATACCAACGCAAACAACGCACATTAATGCAAATACACACCAAGCCAAAAAAAGATTTGTAAAAGATTTGTAACGGGGGCCTTTACATCATGTTTTGTTTAAATAAGTTGAATTTAGTATGCAATGATTTATATTGGGATGTTTGCTTTGGAAACATCATATGTTTAAAAATTTCGTTACGGTTCAGCGATACTTCTGGACAATGATGTCAAGTTTTCGCGCTAACAACGTGTATGACCACCATTAGTCTGATTGTGTTGCAACGACGCCGCATTGGGCTAGAACGAAACGTTGGATGATGAACGGGGAAGGGGTGTTATTCCACATCTCAACCAATGTCTGGGCGATCTCCTACAGGTTGGGGGACTGATTTGGGCGACGCCACAAGTTTGTACCTATAACGTCCAAAATGTGCTCTAGGAACAGACCGGCAGATAATGCGTATATATTGTTTTAGACTATTCAGTTGCGGCATACACGGGAAAAGTGAACACATATGTTTGGAGCTACAGGGTAATTGACAACTTTCACGCATGACTCATTTAATTTAACACACTGCTAATCGAAACAGATATTCCTACCTAGCTCATTAACATCTAAAACGTCAATGTATAATCAACGATATTCTGTCGTTCTAGGTAACATGTTACCGGTGTTTTTTTGCTGAGTATATATGTATATATATATATAGGTCTCATAAGTAATAACACTAGTTTGATCCAATATGGGCACTTGGTCCGAACATGTATTACATTAATTGTTATATATGGGCAAATAAGTAATAACGACATTGCAGACAACGGAATTTGGCAATTGTTCAGTTTAATCTGACCCTTTTTGAAGACAGAGATATATCACAACATACAACAAACACTATGAAACAACATTACACTATTTCATAAAAAGCAGTCGTCACTTATAAAAATATGCTGTTGCATATCATCTTTGTTATCTTGTAACAGAAGGCTAGTTGTTATACTTAATTCGTGAAGACGTGAGGTCAAAAGAAGTAATAGAAACACATAAGTAATGTAGTGAGAACATCTTTAACTGAAGTTAACAGTACAGTGAGGGGCAGAGGGATAATGTCCTTGATGTTGTGTGCCCTCGTGGAATCATGCACCCTATTCGGCGTAGGAATATCGACAATTAGAACACTAGAGTATATACTGTTGGGTGACCTTTGAGAACCAGGCTACGAATATAATACAGCATGTTGGGTGACCTTTGGGAACCAGGCTATGAATAGAGTATAGATTGATGTGTGACACGGGGGAACAATGGTATCAATGATAATAAAATTTGAGGTTCTTATATACCGCTTTATCACAACCTAGTTCGTAGGTCGTCTCAAAGCGGTTCACAAATTGTTATCTGTGGTTATAGGGCCTTTGCAACCAGCCAATACCATTCTCAACTCCCTGGGGAGCATACAGCCGGATCTTTCATTCCGGCGATAACAGATAGCATGCACCAATTATATCACTGCCCAACCACGTACTCATTTACAGCTGAGTAGACTGGAACAAGCGGAGTAAAGTATCTTGCTTACAGATACAACACAATGCCGTGCCGTGACTCGAACCCGCAACCCTTCGGTCATGAGCCCGGCGTCCTACCACTAGACTACCACGCCTCCTGTGGTTACTGGGGAACCAGACTATGAAAAGAGTATGTAATTTTGGGTGATCCTTGGGAACCAGGCTATGGATAGAGTGAATAATATTGGGTGACCCTTGGGAACCAAGCTATGAATAGAGTATATCATTTTGGGTGACCATTGTGAACCAGGCTATGAATATAATTTAGGGAACCTTGGAATTATTATAGTATATTATGTTGTGTGACTCTGGGGAACCAATGTATGAAAATAATATGTACTTGATCTTGGGAACTTTTGATGTTAATAGTGCACACATAATGTCACTCTGATTTCAATATACAACCGTTTACGTTATATGGCCAGTTGTTTGGTGACCCTGGGAACTTCGATAATATTATATCCATCGAGTGTATCAATTAAGACTAGCTAGTTGATTCATTTATATTTTTGAATGTCATTGTGCTTAGATTATAGGGCCTTGCAATATTTTTTTAGTTTATGTTTTACTTGTATTTGATATGTTATCAATTAGTTACCTGTAAGTTTAGACAAACTGCCTATAGCATATCGGTCCTTAAATTACAATCGTTTGTATTTGTAATACTGATATAGGTGACTATGTTTTGGTGATATTGTATATTACAAATTGATCTCACCAGCAACTTTGAGTATTTAGACAGGACTGTCTAGTATATAATCAGGCAGTTTTAAACTGATACGTGTAAAGAACCACACAGAGACATGATCGGACGTCTGTGGTTGTATGACATAAGTCATCATTTACTAATCAGGTCAGAACGACGGTAAAATGTAACACTTTTGGTATCGTCGGTTATTCCACACGTTAGTGTAAATACACTCCCTGGTATTGCGTACTCAGACGACACAGCCAGTATTGTTATAGATATAGGAGATATTAATCAAACGCAGTCAACAGTTTAGTCATATCTATAGAAGTGGATACAAGAAATATTGTCGACCTTTGTATACATTTGAATATTCTATGCAATCTATGTATTGTTTCACATGTTTGTAATTAGCATCCCCTTATTATCAAACGTATAACCTCGGTTTCCTCTCCGATGGCTTTATATAACCAATCAAAAGGTAGTGATTCCTAAACACAATACTGGGACACATCTATCCAATCTAATATTGTTTTAAATGAGTAAGACCATAACAACAATGCCATTGTTGATTTAACTCAAATGTAAATTAACACTTTCGCTGCCACAGTGAAAACCCTGATTTTATGTCAGCTCAAGATTTCATGACGTCGTTTCACTATGACGTCAACAATTTATGCGTATACCCAATTACGTTTACTCCGGAAACGTCATGGAAAAATACATTGAATTACTTTATATTAAAACGATCATATAAAACTATTACGATCACATAAAACCACATGTTATACCTCTATGGAAAGCTTAGTATATATTACTTTATACAATTACATGTCATTCAGCAGTTAGTGTATACCTTTAGTGTATGACAACGAATTAGAATGTGTGTACAATATGTTGTACACAATAATATATGATGCTCTTTTTTCCTGCAATTTTGAAATCCAACGGTTACACACTCAGTACAAAATCAAGGGCGGAAGTCTTTGATTTCGAAGACATATTTTTAAAAGAGTTGCGATATTGTTCAGTTGAACGTGCACATAGAACCGGTGAGTCATTTTCTCTATTTCGTTCATGTATTCGTCTTCTAATCACAGTCAGATAATGTCGGTATCGCTAACAATTTTAATATAAAGCCCAATTAATTTGTTGGGATTGGTTGGTAATTGGGGCGGCACATTTTGTTAACATAATAGATACTGATATGACGTAAATCAAAAATATGTGTAACACCATTCATAGCAAATCATAGCCAGCAAAACCTTAGACAACGTTATTCACCAAAGCCAGAGAAAAACTGTTATTTGGCTAGTGGTACCTGTGTAGCGTCCAAATGTCCCAAAATGATGCTGAACCATTTGTATTTAATGATATTTATTTGCATACTATGAGGAATTTGTGAGACAACCAACAGGTGAGACATTCATCTTGTAGGTTATCAATGGTTTGATTCAGTTAACATAACTAAGACAAACAAAACAAAGTACCGAATATTTCAGTCGACATTATATTAACTATTTTACAGTGTTTTTATTGACGTCTCCAAGTTCATAATACAATAGCGAGCGACTTAGAGAACCACAGCTCCTTTAACATTGGAAGGATGTTAACCTAACTCGGCATACGCTAGCGCAATTTACGTACGTTCATGACGAACATTGGTGCAAAGGTCGGCAACCAGCACATCTCTTGATTCGATCCTATATATATTTGAATCGGAACGCGCCCCTTGTTACGTAACCAAGTATGCACTGGAAACTTTTTCCAGTCTGACTATAGACTTGGTCAATCGTTTCTGCGAAATGAAAGAGACATACCTTATGGAACTTTTATGAAAAAAAAGAGATGAAAGATGTAGGAAAAACATGAAACAGGGTCCGAACGGACCTCAACAAGCCTTATACTGTTGATCTAGCCAACTTATCTGAACAACAGTATACACTGGCTCAGTCGCGATACAGATAAAATAAATTTAAAAAAATCTAAGGTGGGGGTTACTGTGTGTATGCAAATCTATTAAGGAAAATAGACTTGCATCAATGTAAAATGTTTTGTTTGCTATTGTTTCACCGAAAGCTACAGTATATAAGATAGAAGTTTAGTTAGTTTGAAAAATGATACTAGATAATGTGTATAAGGGATTAGACACCTTGTCCGTCCCATGTATCCAATCGCCGTATTCAACGTCATATCTCCGAGGAATTGAAAGTTCAAATACATCCCTTACAGCACGATAGTCCGCGAATGGTTTCCAATATACTGACACCGTTGCTCCAAATTTTCACAGAAAGTCCAAGAGAAATAGATAAATCAATAAAAAGTACCCATACTCTATCACTTGACACCGAAACAGAAAGTAGAGTGGATATCAAATTAGAATATACAAACGCTTGGAATACAGGAAACGGTTATCGCAGTATATACTTTGGTGTCGTGATTTTGTACGTGTTCCTTTATTCTATGGACGGGTATTTCAACAGACGGGGAAAGCATGCTATCTTTTTTTAAATACGAGCTTCAAGATCAGGTTCTCGGCTTTCCTTTGGTATACGATATATGCGTCTGCGATGCCGATATTTTTTTTACAATGATTGAAATTTGAACATAAATCGCTTCGCAGAACAAATAGTTGCCAGATCGTCACATGAATTGATGACGTAATTGACAATGCCGAGCGTGTCGTCAAAATTCGTTAAAAGCCGATCGGCCCAGATCGACCTTGCGGCAATCAAAGTAAAAGTCAGATCGGCCAAAATCGCC
>NW_018408760.1:163473-175014 GCF_002113885.1 Mizuhopecten yessoensis | reverse complement strand
GGGGGGGGGGGGGGGGGGGGGACCCAGGATGGAAACATGTTTAAACATGCCAATTCGTGGAATGTATATCCCCCACTAGTAAGACATATTATAAGTTTATAAGTGAACATTATTGAGGTTAATCAAGGGGCCGTTACTCCGCCAAATATAGTCCGATTAAAGTGGTTGTCAAACTTGGCCGAGCACTTAATGCGTTGAACCATATTATTTTGTTTGAAGACAATCGGATAATATTTGCGGGAGTAAATGAACCGTAACGGCAGATAATGACGCTTTTGTTATCCAAGGGGCCATAACTCCGCCAAATAAAGTCTGCTGAAAGTAGTCATTGTACTTGGCCGAGCTCTTAAGGCAGTTAACCCTTTAACCACGTTTAAAGAAGATTGGTTGACATTTGTGGCAGTTATTGCTAGGAAACGAAGCGTGACAGACAGACAGTCGTACAGACGGACGGACAAACTCAAATTAATACCCATCGTTTCGGTGAAAGCAGGAGATAAAAATATGAGACACACCGGGTCTGGATAGTTCACCTATTATTCATGTCGCATCTATGATCTTCATAGGAACCAGGTCAACTTTATTGAAATTTTGCTATTAAGATGTTGTTCAAACATTTAAACACATTGAATCCCTGTGACATTGAAAGTGAATCGAAGTTATTAATGTTAATGGTCAAATATCATAACGCAAGGCTTTTCGACTTTTCTAAACAATTTGACTGTAACACATATTTGACCCCTGCAGTCTTAATATACGTCACTCAGTAATAAATCTACATGCGAGTCATGGGTCCTGTACCCCTAGGATATCTATTTGACCAATACACACCGAAAATACTGAAATTTAACATGGTGGGACCCATGTCTTTTAACCATACAGTGGAAAAAGACCCATACAAACTAGTTGTAGATTGATCACTGTTCACTTATATCATTTATTTTTAAACAACAGGTCCAATGGGCCTGAATCGCTCACCTGGTATTAATCTTACACTTCTTTTCTTAAAAGTTGACGAGAATAAAACTACAGGCAAAATACCAGTGTTTGATTAAAAAAATAAACATGTGACACTATTGACCTTGAAAGTCAAACAAAGACATAAGTTGAACATACTTTATAGATTTTCATACCAGCATGCTTCTGGCCAAATATCATTACCCTGGACCTTTACATTATTCAGAAGTTGTTAAAATATTTCAAAATATTTGACCCTTGCGACATTGTAAATGGGTGAACGTTATTCATTTGAACAAACTTGGTAGTCCTTCATCCCAGGATGTAACTGGCCAAATATTATCACCTTTGGCCACTAGGTTATTCAGAAGAAGATGCTTTACACATATTTGACTCATGTGGCCTTGCATGTAAGTCAAGGTCATTCATTGAATAAACTTGGTAGCCCTTTATCACAACATATTATTGGCCAAACATCATCACCCTAGGGCTCTCGGTTATTCAGAAGAAGTTGTTAAATATTTTAAACATATTTGACCCCAGCGACTTTGAATATAAGTCAATGTCATTCATTTGAACAAACACGATAGCCCTTTATAACAGCATGTTATTAGTCAAATATCATCACCATAGGCCTCTTGGTTATTCAGCAGAAGTTGTTTAAAGTTTTTAAGCATATTTGACCCATGTGGCCTTGAATATAAGTCAGGGTCATTTATTTGAACAAAATTGGTAGCCCTTCACCCCAGCATGCTTCTAGTCAAATGTCATCACACCTGGCATTTTGGTTACTGAGAAGAAGTTGTTTAAAGTAAAAAATTTAGGCCGGACGGACGCCGTACCATGGCATACGCGCACTTGCCCGAAAAGGGCAAGTGAGCTAAAAAAAACAAATACATGAAGGATGTTAGATGTTTATCACAAAATTATACTGGCCAAGTATTATCACCCAAGGACAAAATATTACCGGGGTAAACTTTATTCATTTTTACAACAATTATGACACAAGTTATTCAAATTATATTAGTCCCTCTTGTCGGCTAGGGTGTTATCGCGTGGGGTTGGGTGGGGGTGTCTTAATTTGAAAGGAAACTGGTGGACCTGGAAAAAAACAAGCAATCAAGGAATCGAACCCGAGCCCTCTTTTAGCTCAGTTGTAGAGCGTCCGACTAGGAGCCTGGATATACTATACTTTCTGTTAATTCAAGAGGCAGATAACGATATCATCAGCTGATCATTAACTAGATAGTGCCGTTGCTGTATGTAATGAATTATCTATTTAATTCTTTAGCATATGAGCAACAATTGATCAGTCATTACTGATAGTTTAAGCATACATACCTGACTAACAGAGATACATGAATGTCATAGATGTATAGTGTATACGTCACCGTTGTAGACCCAAACGAATTGTCCAAAGTGTTTACAAGTGATTCGTTTTCCCCATCATCCAATTGAACACACCGTTACAGCAAGCTGCTGTTGAGTTCAAACGATGCTTTCCCAGAATGCAAACTATCGAATAAATATATTGTTATTGCACAAATATATTTTTTGATTGAATACAAACGTTATTTTATTAAACATATAATTTTTTTCGAATAAATATATTGTTATTGCACTCATGTTTTTTTGTTTTTTTTTACATATGGTTTTTTCATTGCACATATATTTACAATTATTGATTACAAATATAAAATATTGTGCATATATTTACAATTATTGAATACAAATCTAAAATTTCAAACATAAATATAAAATTATTGAAAATTGCAACGTTTGACACGCCATAATTGAAAGTATTATTTTCTAAAAGTTGTTGTTTTGGTAGGTATAACCAAAAAAAACCACACATATTTACAAAAGTTCCAACCTGTTACCTTAAAAAAAAATGTTTAAAAAAATAAAAAAATAAAATAACTTAATCTTGTGATAAAACATAAATTGTCTAATTGATTTTACATAATAATGTTTCAAAAATATATACACAATTTCATAGTTATTTTCTAATTTAATTAACAGCTATGCTGAGACCAGAATGTTTGTATTTCATATTTTTGATTTGTTTTTTCTTGACAACTCCACAACAAACCAAAAAGTGTCAATGTTATATGTACATACTATTTCAATATTTAAATATTTGAAAAGTTAGTAGCAATTCAAAAGAAACACTTCTTTAATTTTTAATAATTTAATTTGTATTATCATTAACAGGACATAACTTGTAGTAACATGAAAGAACAAAGTAACAGGACGGAAGAGTATACCTCATATCTGAAATATTATCATAAAACATTTACAGTCTCAAACAATTAGATGTGACTAATTGTATAATTTACTCAGGTGAATTAGAAACATAAAATAACTTTATGAAATCATATATATCGTAACCCAAGTACCTAACATCTGACAGACGAGTTGACAATAATAGGCACACGTCTGTCAGCAAAATCTGCTCCTCGGGACGAGCGGACGAGTGCTTTTACCGATCCCTGAAGATACTTGCATGCATGTACATATATATATCATCCTTGATATCCAGGGGTTACGCTCACTTTCGCTCTCTAGACCCCTGGAATATGTCATAGCAAAATTGAAGGCATATAGATAGCTGTTTGATTAGTCTCAGGTAAAAAAAAAACTGACCAATCGTTAGGCGTATACCTGTCCTTTGAAGATTACAAAGTAGAGACGCCCGACCTCAAAACCAGTCAACTTGTACCGTTACGTGACTGTGAGATTCGCTTGATGTATATCAAAGGATCGAACTAGTCTTCTTGTCTGATCAAAAAGGTGGCGCACACTGAGCCTTCAATTTTGCTATGACATATTCCAGGGGTGTAGAGAGCGAAAGTGAGCGTAACCCCTGGATATCGATGATGTATATACAAATAATTTATAAACGAGTACATCACAATTGCAATTGAAATACAGAAGTGAAAATTGTGTAAAAACGTATTTAAGACTTAAATTGTGAAAAACAAGGATAACACATCAAAAATAAAAAAAAATATATATAAAAATATGCAAAAAAAATGTTATTTTTGTCTCCTTAAACATTTCTTAAATTAAAAAACACGTTCATGCTTACCAAAATACAATTCAGCATTCTCTGAAAGGTATATTTTGATCAATTTTTCTCTCAAACAAGTAGCAAAGGGAAGTCATTTTGAAATTGAAAAGTCTCATAATTTCACGTTTTCTTCAATAAAGTTGCATTTTGTGTTGAATATTGTACTTTGAGTCTCTGTGCATGTAATTAAGTGCAACATGCATGTGTTATGTACTATCACATTTGACCTTGTTATTATATAACGTCATAGTTAGAGTGACGTCTATGACATCATACACTCTGGTATCATAACGAACAACAGAAATCCTATCCAAACTTCAGCTTAGCAACAGACTATAATGCTTAAATAGATAAATTGTGACATAACATCCAAAATTTCAAATTGTCATGCATATGACATCACCGTAATCTGTTCCCACCCTGGTAATACATATATGTAGCAATGATCATAAGAAACTGTCCGCTGATCCAATTTGTATACTTTGTACGCCAGTCAAATTTGACGAGAGTATTATGGTATGACGTCGTCCGGCCGGCCCGCGTAAACTGTTGTTAAACATCTTTCAACCGTTCTCTTTGAAACATGGTATACATCATAATGAAGATATGAAGTTATGCTTTCATAAAGAATTTTGATTTGAGTATTTTTGCAAAAGTTATTGCTGTTTATTACAGTATTTTGTTTTTTGTCCGGATATCGCCTCCTACATTTTTCAAATGATTTATTTGAAACCTGGTAGGCTTTATAATCATCATATGTTGTTGTGTTCGCATAAACAAAACAAAAACCGATTATTTGTGTTATTGCCCTTTGTTCATTTCAATATTTGATTTGTGTCCAGAGATTTCCTCTTATTTTTTTCGACCGATTTCTTTGAAACATGGAAACCATTATATTCATGATATTTAGTTTTAAGTGAATTTCTAGCTATTTGATTGGTTGGGAGAAAATTAAACAAAAATCTCTGTCATCCTCCGAAAATACATTGGTTTTAAGGGGCGCGGGTGATATTGCAAGAATACATTTAGGTGTTAGTTGTGAAACATTAACCTACAAAATCCGCGTGGTCAACGATAAATCGATGTTTTAAAATCATAAATTTGCGAAAGATCAAGGGGCCCCCGACGGGGTAATGTGAATCAATTATCAACTGCACGATTGGTTTTGAACTAAAATTCCAACAAGTGAATCTATAGCCTAGACGGTTCCCAACATTGCACGAAAAGTTGTAATCAAACGCTTGAATACAAAATTAAAGCTGTGGCGTCTTAAAATAAGACGCATACATAGAATAAAACAAGACCAAATATGACGATTGCAATATCAATACATTGCAGTAGTACGGTTAGTATTACGTGATACAGAGATTCGAAAACAATAAGGACAGAACAATCGCGGGCTGACGGATACTTCTTAATTATACTGAGGACTATGTATATTTATATGTAACAGATGAGGGGTGCAAGACGTGAACCAGACTTACCCGGTAAGAAGGATCAAATTAATATGTCTTAGATGATTGTTTTGGAGGCTGGGCTGGAATACCAGCTCTTTTTTAAATGTTGAATTGTACATAATATAGTTAGTTGGAACGACTGATAAATTTACATATTCCACTCAACAATAAGGCAGACGGATTGACTTATCAATTAAAAATATAACAACATCGATTAGCTTCAAGTACATGTATCATTATGCTTTAATTTTTTGTCCTGGAAGCCGTTTTTGCTCCTTTTTGACGTATATAATTTAAGAGGTGATCGAGCACGTGCGTTCATAGTGATACCAACTTAGTATAAAAAATGTCAACTCCTGTATTTAACAATGTTGTCTGAAACAGCGACAAACTTTATGTCACGGCATGATCTGGAAAAAAACTATTACTAAAAAGAAATATTGTATAATTTACATATAACATGTTAGATCAGTGAGAAGTTGGAAGTATTTTTTTCGAATCATGTGGCCATTCGTGTACAAAAGCAATCTTGTAATTCTATCGACAGTAATATATACTAGCGGAAAAAAGAAACTGTGCATGCCTAAAATGTGCTATACAAATAAATGTGTATGTGTCATACTCGGTCATGTGTGTGATTTTTCATTTATATGCAGTTGGTAATACATGTTCTAAAACAATTCTCCGCATGCACAGATTCTTTTTTTCCGCTAGTATATATCAAATTCAGTTTATCTGAAAGGGTTGAATAAATAAATATTTGTATATGAATCCTTTTGTGCCTCTTTCAAGTCGAAATCGAGAGGGTGTCACAAAAACATGGAGACTCCTTTCACTTTTATTTCAAATGAATACGATGTTTTCACATAGTCCCTTATGGTGCCCCTTTGATTTTATGTCAAATTTCATAAAAAAAACACTTTCCAAATGCTCCAGATATTGCTAATGTTCTTAAAACAACTCATAAACTTTGTTGTGACGTCACAATTTTAGTGTTACAGAATGAATTATCTCCCCCTGTTTACAATAGACGTGTATATGTGACATAATTAGCTCCCCTTGTTTTGTTTTTTGACTGTTTACCTGCTGATTTCAGGTATTCTCTCTCTCGGCGACGCTGATTCGTTATTGTGTTTTTGTTCTTTTTTCTTTTTCTCTCTCCTCTATCTCTGCTCATTTTAATCATATATTTTCATTTTCCTTGATAATCTTAAGCATTACACATATTTGCAAACAATAAATAGTTACAACATACGTTATTTACGATACCAAAATTCACGGCATATTTACAATGTTTTCGAGTGCGGTATTACATTGAAATTACCTTTTTTTCGTGAAGGAAGTGAGTGTGTCGGTGCTGTAGCAGGTTGTGTTGCGTCCTTGTTTAAATTAAACATAATAGTTAACACGTAGACAATTCACATTCAGACACACGTAATCGAAAGGACTTTTGGTGGCGGTACCGTTAACCGCGTCGGTGTCTACCATGCCCAGGACGATCTTCTTGGGCATCTGTCCTATGAACAGGTTGTCCTTGGTAAAGTCCATGTTACCTCGAGGTACGGACGTCACTTTCATTTCTATTCTCCGTATTGGATACTTCGCGTGAGTTTTTTCCACGGCTCTTGCGTTAGCAAGGCGAACGGTCGGATTCAAACGCACTTTCCTTGCGTACAGACATATATTTTGCACGACCGCTATAAACGTGTCGCCCGCTGCATTAAGACAGAACACGTCCTTACTGCGTGAAATGTTTATTTCCACGTCGACGTTGTGCAAACACGTCCGAATGGATTTTCCCCATCAAAGCGACGGTGCGACGTCTTACCGTTATCGTTTTCCTCGCGACGTATCCCACGTTTTCGTCGCCCTGCGTGTTCATTTCACCTCAGGTGTCTTTGTACCACATGGTGCCTGTCAGTTGATTTAATTTAGCTACGGGCACATAACTTAACAGGGTTTCGATGTACGCTCTGTACGGATAGGCATTGTCGGGCGGAGACACCAACCTTTCGTTTAGACTGACGCTCACGTTATTGAACAGCGCGTGTAAGAAATTCGTCGGAGCTACGTTCGAATCATCCTCTAAGGCGGTACCGTCGGTTTTCTTTACCAACTTTACTTTCACTAATGTTGTTAGTAGCCGTCTGGGTCAAACAGATTCAATTCGGATTTCGCGCACTCGCACGAATTCGGATGAACTAACGACTTGACTTGTGCCGCGGATAAACGGAAAATCGCTACATTTCGTTTCTATTTATACATTATTCTGCTCTTATCGTCTAAAAGGTCGACTCTTCTCTTTTTGTTACGTTTTGATATTCGACGTCGTCCCGGCGGACCTTTTCTAATGTTGTCTAGCGCGCGATTTCTCAATTCAATTCCGGCGTTGCGAGCCCTGACAACGCTGCATTTTTGATATTCTTGACGTCTATGACGTCGCTTGCTATTTCCATACCCGTTTTCAAAGCTTGTGTTCCTAATGCCTTCGCACCTTTTTTTAACAACGGGCCTGGAGCCTAAAATTAACCGCTGAATATCGATACGAAGACCGTGACCTCTCTGCATTCGACTTCCGGTTAAAACGTTGTTTCCGCTTCCGGCTTAATCGAGATAATACCGATCGAAAACGTAAGGATCGCTTCTGTGTTGAGGATGTCTCATTTTTTTTTTTTTAAATGTTGATTACTGTTATTTCGAACCGTATATAAATCATTTTTAGGGAAAGTCTAAGGGTCTTCTTTTGAAATGTAGCGTATCACTACTATGCCGGTCTCGAACGGTACGGGTGAGCCAGTGTCGTCTCTCAGCGTTGGCTCCACTTCTTGAAATTGACGTTGTTGTAGAGATACGTAGTGTATCGGATCAAATACTTCATACATCGTGTCGCCAGGTTTGCCTTCTATCGGAACGATGCGTAGTAGCGGAGCTCTCGTATCACCGACCATTATCTCTTCGACGAGAGGACAGTAAGCGTACAGAGAATATTATTTGAACGTCACCATTGAATTCCGCCGTTGGTATTTCGTCCATGAATTCTTGTTTTCTAAAACCGAGCCTTTCGCTTAAAGCCCGAGAGATGTGTACGTGCATGCCTTTGGTAATATGTAACCTAAATTTATAATCGTGTTCGTGGACGTGAAAGCTAAACCAATCGCCGTGAGCCATCATTTTCTTAGCTTTATCCACGTATTTCAGCACTCTTCTATTCGAGGAATAATATCCTTCCGGTATGTCTATCGTCAATCCGGGACTTGCCTCATTACCCTCTCCCAGTGATAACTTCAGCTGAGCTGCGCGGCTTTTCACGTTATACCACATATGTGGATAGAGTATATCGGCAAATCCCATCTCCCAATTTCCTTTCAGATCTAAGGGTTGTGACAACCGCGTCGTATAGTAATCCATGCTACTTTTACTTGGTAACGTCAGATAAAACATCTTTATGACTGCGTATGACGGACGGATTTGGAAGTACGTAACCTAGACTGCTCAGTAGAGTGATCCACAACTCTGAGTGTCCGTTTGAAAACGATAAGTTGAGAATGACTACGATGAACACTACGATGACTTCAAACACAGATCACCTAGCGTCGCTGTAAGTAGCCACGAAAGCGAGTTCCCATTTATAGATGTTTTGGTGACTCGCTTGACTAATAAGGCGACCACCTTTGTTGTTTTCGCACTGTAGACGGAGTGTGGAACGATGAGAAAAAAACATTGTCGTCTTCGCTCCACGTTTCGGGTATGTTAAGTAACTCGGGCGTGCGCTCGGGAGTTCTAACCGGTCTCCTAGTCTGCATGGCGGGCGACTGCCTTTGCATTCATGATGTTTATGTCTTATTACTTATCCAAATTTGGGGGCAGCATTTCAGCGTTTGAGTGCACCCAGCAATTCGTCGAGACCCTTGGGAGCCACGTGTTTGAGTGATGACGGACGTGCGGCATTACCGACTAAATCCACCAGATCCGATCCTGGAATCACAGAGCTTCCTTTGTATCCGAATTCGCAGCGTTCGTTCCATTGAATGCATTCTTTCAATCTTCCCAACACCAGTTTAGTTTTGGAATGAGCTCAGCGCGGTATGCTTTCTAAAATTACATTTTCTATGTAGTCGACTTTGTTTGCGGATTCTACCTGCGGCTCGGGGCCGCGGTATGCGTCAGTGCATTCGTAGTACTGCCCCTACCTAATATTTATCTATAGCGATCGACGTATTTCCAAAGTTGCTGATCATATAACGTCGTTTTCTGACTGTCCGCCATGTCCAGCCTATTTTACGTCATATGCGTACAAACTCCAATTATCTAGTGTTTTTTTCTATGTTTGACGTAGCATACGCCATCCTAACTTAAAACAATATTCCGATAAATTCTGAGAACTGACCGAAACTAATATAGTTATACCTTTTATCGGTTCTTTTTCAAACGTTTAAACGGAATACACCTTTTGATATTCTCCTAGGAAAACGAACGAACGTAATCGAACTGCTTACTGTGCGTCTTGATTCAAGTCGACGAGTAAATAGCCGTTAGGTTTGGACGTTGCTGCTGAATATGCTTCGTGTAATAGTGTACCTCCTCCCGGAAACATTTGCTGAGACAGACGTCTTATCTGCGACGAATCTCTGGGGGTTTTCATCAGCACGATGTAATGGGCGTTGGGACTGAGGTTTCTGTGATAATTCGTCTGGTGAAATAGATTTTGTACTACGTACATGACGCTTATGTTACCGTGATGACTTTTCTTGGTAAACAGCGAAGCTACGGAATCGTCGGCTTCCATCATCAGATCGTCGATGATGACTAGGTGTTTGAGAGTTGGATCAAAACTCTTCAAGTTCGGCTGACCTTGCTCGAACTTGACGCCGTCTACGAACCCGTACGACGTCTGGTATTATCCGTAACACCAGACGACGTTGTCTAGTTTAGGAGTCACCATGCGATCGACGTTAGGCAGAAACCGTTCCACGAATTCTGTTTTCCACTTCCGGTAGGACCCGCGATGATGCACGTGAGCGGATGTTTCCAGAGAAAAAAATGGGTCTCGCATGGGGGCGCAAAAATTGCGCAGGCAAACGCCGTACTTTGAGTCTAGTATAAGGTAGAGAAGAGTGTTTTCTTACCACGTGTTTCCACAGAGAATTTTGCAATGCGTACGATTTGGAACATGCCGGACACGCGTGAGGCATGACGACGGAATGATTTTTTTTTATTTCGCTTCAAACTAACGACTTCAATATATACTATTGCATGTCTCTCTCGGCAATCCAAGGATCGAATTTCTATGGCCACCCCAACCATCGCACGAGGACTTGCGTTTGACCTTTTACCTTCTTCTTTTTCAATATCTGTTCGATTTTCCACTTGGTGTATCTGTCTCGGTGTACTCTCTGCAGTTCGTATTTGTGAAACGATCTCTGTATCGGTTCGCCGCCGAAATCTTCGACTTTATACACGGAAAAGTCTCCTCGATAATATATGCGAGACACTCCATATATTTCTTCCGTCCATTTCTGATTTTATAACTCAATATCGCTTGATCGTCCTTATTAAATGTATATTTCCTCTTCGTGCGATGCCCTTTCTTTCCGTTAACGTAGGACCAGAATTGTCTGTCGGTACTTCTTTAGGCGATAATCCGTACAGTGCCGAATGAACCCTGCCGTTATAATTACGAACGATATCGGCCAACACGTCGGTAAACTTAAACGTCTGATTGGAATGAAATAATCTGTACAAAATATTTTTTAAACTTTCCTATAAAGGATTCGGTAAATGCAGCTTTATGAGTGCTGCGACTTAAGCCGTGCGTAATACATATAGATTTAGAATACTGTTGAAACAACTTATTCGCAAACTCTTTTCCGTGATCCGTTCTTATGATGTTTGGTTTTCGTTTGCCGAAAATAGTTTTAAAAGCTTATAACACTGCCTTTTTTTCAGCCAACCCCAGCGTACCGCGAAAAATGATCTATGACAACGAGCAAAAACCACGTGCCTTCGTTGTGTTTTTTAATGTCAGATACCTATTTTTCCTTCTCCCTCCCCCCC
>NW_018408760.1:135787-163460 GCF_002113885.1 Mizuhopecten yessoensis | reverse complement strand
CCCTCCCCCTTATCGTCGTCAAATCATCATAACACATCTAGGCGGCCATCGCTTCAAAAGTTCAGCTACTCCAGGAACCTCGAGATTTTAATGGTAGCGCTTATTAACTTTTAACCCATATTTAGACGGTGTATAGGGAAATTTGACATCCCAGCAAATATTTTCCGGATTACTATCCACCCGATAAACGCAAAAACGTAAAGCCCATACTGTTATCCCAATGGGCCAAATGGGTGCCATTTTATCCAAGATGGCGGATTATGCAAATTAGCAAAGTGACCGTCATTTCTCCATATGACATAAAAGCCAAGCCAATCACACACTAACATATTGCTGTACGATACAAATTTATTGGAATTTCAATTTGGGTCCGAACAGGTTCGGCAATCTGATCTTCTGACAGGAAAAGTTGAATAATGTTCAAAACGGACGTGCTATCATACTTCCTAGAACGGATTAAAAAAAGGGCAGAACTTGGCTCGGTTTCTCTATTGTTATGTCGATCTTAATCTCATTAGAGCTTGTGTTTTATTGTTAATACACGACTAGCCGACTTTCAATAATGTTTATCTTATCTCATTCTGAAAGTTGTATTCTGAATCAGTAAAGTTCAGAGATCAACAAAAGCTACGCTCTTTTAAGGCTTTGCCTGTTCCAATTAACTAACCACCACCAAAATAATCAATAAGGCTTGTATTATGATTACTAACGGAACCGGCAGTAGCTGACAGTGATTGGAGACGAATACATGCACATCGAGAAAAGGAATCACCGGTTCTATGTGCACGTTCAACACAAAAACGAATACCCTTAATAATATCACAACTCTTTTGAAAATATGTCTTTGAAATCAAAGACTTCCTCCCTCGATATAGTACTGAGCGTGTAACCACTGTGTTTCAAAATTGCAGAAAATAGAGAGTACCTACTATCATAGTGCACACACATTGTAATATTTTAGGTAATATTTTATTATTTTTTTCCTGCAGAATTATAAGTCACTTTGGGAGTTTACATGACAATACAAAACCATCTTTGCAATAGGCACCCTAACGGCCCCCTCATTGCCTGTTTCGTTGAATTTGCTATCATTTTAGATTGTGTATAGGCTATTTCATTCTGTGAATGATTTGCAAACCTCGAACGCTTGTGTTTGGCGGACGCCATCTTTGTTGATTCTAGTTTGTGTTATATCCCGTCGCAAGTGCTTTTATATACCCCGGGAGAGCGGGGTTATAGAAATATAGACCCCGGTAAGATATCCAATCAGAAAAAGTGTTACAAATTAAAAGGGTGACAAGTCCAGTTAACAGCCGGGGCCGATGTGGCAGATCTACATGTCCCATTCTATTCCGTCTTTTCGTATTGCAGAGTTATCTGCTCTTGTGAGCAGTTATTGATTGTTGCGTCATTTGTGTGAGAAAACTACGTCGTTTTCTAAACACATTATGACGTTACTCTCACAAAAAATTGTAAAAATCAATACCTGCTCACAAGACCAGATAACTCTGCAATACGAAAAGACGGAATACTTAACACATACACTGATCTAGAAATGTTTTACTCAATAAAACATCACCATTTTCGCGTCAAAATAAATAATGACGTCAAATGTATACCTCAATGACGTCATACTTATTCGTTCTTTTGGAAACCGTCATGGCCCCAGGGGTCGGGGTAGGAATTTCAATTTTACAATTTTGAAGCCTCATCTACCTCCAAGGATAATTCTCACCAAGTAAAAATAATTTCCTACAGAAAGTTGTCAAAATATACCCAAAAGTGTTATTTCCCTATATAAACTATAGTAAACTTTACCCCCTCCCCAAGGGAGAACGGATAGCTCGGGGGTCCTGAAATTTACAATTTAAGTAAAGCCCCTGATGATCTTTCTTTCCACGTAGAGAAAATCACTCTAGTACCTGTGAGTCTGGAGAAGAAGATTTTTGAAATATTGGATAATTTTCCCTTTGGGGCCCCGCCCTGGCCCCAGGGGTGAGGGGTAGGAATCCCAATTTTACAATTTTGAAGCCTCATCTACCAAGGATAATTCTGACCAAGTTTGAAAAAAATCAATCCACTGGTTCTTGGGAAGAAGTTGAAAATGTAAAAGTTTACGCACGACGCACGACGCACGACGGACGACGGACGACGGACGACGGACGACGACGGACGAAAAGCGATTGGAATAGGTAAATGGGGAAAGCTCAGGTGACCTAAAAATCATCCGGTACACGAACAGGTAAATGAGAACACATTTGGTATATTTGGATTTCAGAATATCCGCCGTCATGTCAATTCAACATCATAGCTGACATCTGCACAACCTTAAGTCGTTATTTCAACGATACTAAACGCGAGGACAATCGATATGCTATAGTAATTAATGTCATCATAAAAGTCCATGACGTGGCATGTTGATCTCGTGAACACCAATACCGTGCGCAAAGGAAGGAAAATTGTATATCAACCAATTTTAGTGAACGACAAACAACAATATTCTGACAAGAGAAATAGAAAATACAAAGCTATTTAGGAGTCATATAGCAAAACTGCAATAAGACTCTTATCAGAGAAATTTCAACTGTACTTGCTTGCAAACATCGAAAGAACTCGATCCAACAATCGATACATTGCGTCTTTCTAAGCTAACCCAATGAAGTCAAATAGGAACACTTGCACACGACTTACTTACTCGATCACACAGATAAGTAACAGATGTGGCACCATCCCTAGTGAGGACGGTCATTTATATTTAGGTCATCTACAAAAAGGTGTCTTACTGCTACGGTCACTGCAAACAGGTTGTTTTCTGTAATTTGCATGATTGACAGCCATATCAGGATTTTGTTTCGACACGACGCCATAACGCTTCATCTTAGATGACTTTGAAGACAAATGGATCATTATTTGTTCCCGGTTGTGTCGTGTTTTTGTTTGACCCGTGGAGCATTGGCACATATCACTGAATGTTTTGACAGGAAACAAATTGTGTTGGCGATGGCGCCATGGTTAGTACATGCGGTGGTAACCGCACCAGTGGCATTTTGTACCTAATCAAGATAAAATATTCTCACCTGTGCAGGTGCCAAGACAACACAGCTCTGCACGAAAGACCAACCTTTAAGGATATAAGGACAAAATCATCAATTTGCCATTTCCAGATTTTTGCTCGGGCCACAAATGAAAACTTTGCTTGATGCACAATTATATGCTTTTAATAGACTACAAACGATATGCTAGAGATAAGATTGGAAACATTGATGTTGTCAAAATTAAATAAGAAACTGATGAGAAGTCGCTGAAGTAAGTAGGTTACACAAGAATTAAACTGCTAGTGTCATTTGGCAGTATGCATAGTCTATGCGGCAAACTGTGAATGCGGTGTGAAGTTAGGTTGTTATTGTTTACAACGTAGTCTGCCTGTCATAAAAACACTAATGTTTACGGATGAATTTCATCTCATAAGTGTCAGACAGATAAGAAAACGGCAGTTTGATATAATCTCTCATTCGATACTATTTTTAAATATGTCCATATAGTTATATAAAATAAATTGCGAGTAGCGGGTACTTTCTTTTTTTATTTTCTAGAATTATATGCATATTTGTATAGTCATTGTTATCATTTAAAAGTTATAGGGGATCTCTGCATGTATAACGACGCAAATATAATATATATTTTAGCAATCACCATAAACTGATGTTTTTTTGTTTGATTCTTTATTTGCTATTTTCCAGTTTATTTTACTGAAAGCTAACAGTAGGTATCGAAATATCGATCATTGACATATTTGATATTCCCTCTCGAATTTTACTACAAACACTATGGGGAGACCTTTCATTCATATGCGTTAGAACATAATCGGTTCCATACATTTCTAAACGTCCCTATACCCCAATAACGTGACATTACAGTAGGAAACAAATATATAGATCACAGCTTAAATCATAGAAGGACGTGCCTCAATGTGTGATGTGTATGCGTGTATGCATGAGACAGGGTATTTTGGTGTATTTGCCACCTTGTGATAGCACGGATCTAATGCCGAATCAAATGTGTTATCTCACCGAAAAAACCCGGTTTAATTGCTTTAATTTTGTTTAACGTCCTATTAACAGCTGAGGTCAGTTAAGGACCTGCCTCCATGTGTGAAGTGTATGGCACGTGCTTGTGCGTGTGTGTATGCAGGATACTTGCCATGTTGGAGTGCTTTGTGCTTGCCTCCTTATGATAGCACGGATCTGATGCCGACTTTATAGTATCATCTTACTAAAATACCTTGCCGAAGGCACCTAGCACAGCATTCCGTCCAGTCACATTTTACTGACAACGGGTGAAAAAGTTATTACCATTCTCCTAAATACTGAAGCAGTGAATAACAACTACCATTTTTAAGGACTTTGTTATGTCCCAGCCTGGGGACAGAACCCATTGCCTTCCTCACCTGGGCGAACGCTCAACATTTAGGCCAAAAGTGAGGTGTTGCCAAGCAAGGCGCTAGTAAATAAAATGTAGTTAGAAGTACCAAATGTTGCTATAGGTGCAGCAGATAAATTTGGTCTCTTTTGTGTCCCCGAATAGAGAACACCAAAGCAAATACCCAAGTATGCAGGGGGTTACACATTATTCGCCTCATACGATACATGCAGTGGGTAACAGCAGGTTTATTCTTTTTCCGATCCCCCACCTGCAGGAGTGTACAGAAACATGCCTGAGGTACTCAACACAGTATTCAACCCGGTCACATTTTACTGACAACGGGTAAAGAAGTTATTGTCATTACCCTAAATGTTGAGCGTTAAATATGGCATATTTTTCCAGTTTTTATGAATTTTTAAGTACACCCCATTGGGGCCGATTTCTATTCAGAGTACAATAAAATGACAAAAGCCTTCTATATGCAAACAGTTATGATTTTATTCACTTTTTGCAAACCATTTACTTTTATATACCGACAAACTGGCCAAGCTTGTTGATTTCAAATAACTCATTACAGAAATACATAAACAAAAAAACAATATTCCATATTGCCATGCAATGCAACTTTTGTAATCCGTTTTGCATGGTAAATTTTAAAAAAATGTACAACAAACAATATACAAGCATTGACCTATTTTCAGGTGAATACGAGGATTTATTAACCCTCGAATGAGATATTTCCCTCGGCCGAATAATTGTTTTATTATATGACATTTCTATATTTTCAACCATGTGTAGCACCAACCCATACTTAGCATATTTCGCCATGATTATGGCACCTGCAATGAAATTCTGCCTACGCAGAATATGTGTCTCTGTGCAATTAAAATGACATTATATGAGCTGTTAATAAGATCAAAAACACCATACTGCGTAATATGAGTAAATGGGAGAAAACTCAATCAAACAAATTTAGTATTTATTTAAGTTAACAAAATTCATATGCATTGAAAGTACACTTTCAAGGGTAAAAATACAGTACCGTGTAACGGTAACGCTCGAGTTGTTTCGTTGCAGCATCAAACAATTTGTTGCATTCAGGAAATTCGGCACAATGCACGATATCCATGTTAGAACCGACACTCGAAAGGTATCGGTTGATACCATGCCGGATACTAAAGAGAGAACTACGTTGATATTTCTCACCGTCTTTCCTACTCATTTCCAAATAAAACTTCCGAAGAACATTGCAGAGTTCGAGCGCCTGCATGTCAACAAAGTCCGTGTCTATTGCTTTTACGTTCAAATATTCACGCAATACACAAACGGACGTGTCGGTAGCTTTAACAGCGTTTCTAGTTTCCTTTTGCACCAATATAGTTTTAAGTTGGTCATCGGAAACAGTTCCAAATCTTGACAAGCCGGGTTTGTTTACACTGTCGTCTGCCATTTTCTCTCCAGTGAGGCAACGACAATCCGTGCTTTTGATTGGTCAAAAATTCCAGCACAGGTTACTGGATTGTAATATTCACCTGTGAGGCGCCCGACGGGGTTTTGGACTGTTATATGCACCTCGCGTGCACGGATTCTGTAGGTTTCGGGGTAACATCGCCATATATTTAGACCTATAAGAGGTGTTTTGACCAATCAGCGTGTGGGAAAATTGACAGTTATATAATAACATCAGATATAGGTGAAAAAAACACATTTATTTTCTTTGTTTACCGTCTGAATTTTGAAAAAAATATGTATTGTTACGACACCCCACCCCCAGGATTTACCAATTTTGTTCATTTTGGTGGTGGTTTGGTCTTCAGCAAGACTCTTTAATCTCTTTGCTTGATTCACATGTCTAGAGTAGAGTATTTTGGGCTAATGATGAGGTACGTCTTCTATGTTGTCTGTGCATGCTATTATCATTATCTGATATGACATTGTGAGAAACAGTATAACCGTTAAATCAAGAACGTTCTACAAACACTTCAAATTCCTGCAAAATTTTGACGAGATATTCTATATACGGCCGCACAACGAACAGTCGTCATTTGTTTACAATCGGGGTTTCACAAACGGGCAGTAACTCATACCGAAAATATCGTCGCGATTAGGGGGAAATCTCAGATAACAAAGTTTCCCGATGTTGGCCGATTTCATTATACATGGAATACCGTAAGACTAAGTGTGAGAAATTGATTTTTTTACAATATTTTGATTAATAGACCACATTCTAAGTGCAAATTTAAACATTATACGCCAACAACCATCGATAAACAATCAATCAAAAAATAGTATTTTTTAAGAAGACTTCTTCAAACTAAGGATTTTAGATATGTTTATAAAGCGATAGTTGCTACCTACAAACATTATCCAGTTGAAAGGTAGGACACATGAAACAGAAAGTCAAATACAAATTTAAATGATGATATAGGTTGGAATAAAATGTATTTAACAAGCTTTCTGGTGGCAATTGACACAAAACTTCAAAATCTACAATTTAAGATTCTTCATAGAATATTACCGACTAATAACAAATAAAAAATGTCATTTACCTTCTGAATGCAATTTCTAGAGGATTCACATTCTGGCAAAATCTGTCCTACATGTCATACACTGAATGTGGGTAACACACTGATGCCACATTCTTCTGATTGTTGTTTCTGAGTGGCATATCCTTTCTGTTTCACTGTTTGATAAAATAAAAACAGCATCACAACGAATGATTAATCAATTACAGATAATATCATTGCATAATACCAGCTTGTCTATTATGATGAGAATGAAATGAGAAGGTCACACAAAAATATTATGACAGTATGTTTTTCATAAACATATAAGCATATTGAATTTCTCTGTCACAGATGTGTTATGCTGTACAAATCAACAATTTCAACATTCGGGACTGGTAGATTTAATATTGGGCTATTGAACATTGTCAATATTTACAATGAAAACAAAGGTTGGGTTAGTACAATGTTTCAAAATAAACTAGCAGGCTAGTTTGTGAAAATACAATTGTACACCTCAAAACATAAAAAAGAGTGGAGAATTTTTTTATATTTGGACAAATATAAAACAGGGACACTTGAAGGGATACATTTTGTTTTAAATATGGCATAGCGCACCAAATAGATAGGATATCTATTTGGCAAGACCTACCCGGTACACATAACTGCAGAAATTTCACAAATAAAATATCTCAAATTGAAATAATTCCAATACCTGAATACTAATTATCGATGGAAAAAAAAGTTATTGACCCAATTGATTGACTTGAACGTATACGTAATTGGATTATAATATTATAACCTTTATAATTGAATTGAATTACTTACTGACATACTCAGGAACATTGTGGGTGGACGGATATATAGTTGTCCCTGGCAGGAATGTTTTTGGAGAAAAGTCGTCTGCTCCATTTAGAGCATACAAGCCTAATGAAATAGGAAAAAAGCGGATATCTTAACACATATTAAACATATTCTCACAAGTAGGTAAATTCAAATATATTTTTTATATAATATGTTTTTTGTTTTGTTTTGTTTGAGTGATTGAATGCATTACGTTCACAGTTTTCTATACTGTTTTATTGTTGGGAGTAGACTATTTGCATGACAATAAATAGCTGTTTTTGTTAATGTTTCTGCCATTACACAATTTCTATTTATGTTGTGATTTCTGAAGCATTTGGTCATTAATCTAATAATACAACAAAAATTGTGGGTGGACGGATATATAGGTGTCCCTGACAGGAATGTTTATTGGAGAAAAGTCGTCTGCTCCATTTGGAGCATACAAACCTCATAAAATAGGAAAAACAACTGATATCTTAACACATATTAAACATATTCTGAGTCACACAAGTATGTACATTCAAATTCATTTTTATATGATAATAGTACACCTATTTTTTCTCAATGTGTACATACCTTGGAATCTTTGATCAAAGACGTATATACTATGTCTCTGCTCTGCTGTACATACTCATATTTAACAGCACGTGTTTTTCTTTCTTCCGAGTGTTCCAATGCATCTAAAGTACTGCATCATACTTAAGAAAGTGTGTCCTCATATTCTTAGATAAAGCACATTGATAACTATTGAAGTATACGACTTGCCGATTGACTTATTTTTGTGTTGAAACTGGAAGTCGCAGTGTACAATTTTTACACATGCAAGTAAGTCTGAACCCTTGTCCCACACGCCTGAACATGGCAACTATTTAGCACGATTACTAGCCGAAAAACGGGAAAGAAGTGACTGAACCAATCGTCTATATCTGCAGCTATCACACTATCATATCCATATACTTGAAATTGGATGGAAGATATTTTAAACGCAGTTTGTCATCTTCCGTAGCGAATGTAAACAATTTACAGAAAGTGTGCGTACAATAAAACGGGGAAACCCTGTCGCTTTGATATTTAAGTCGATTTGATTAATCATTGATACCTATAGTGTATAATATTGCTTGGATAATTAAAATTTATAGCAAGTGAGATTTCCATTTTCGTGCGAAACAGAAATAGAATAGAATATGATGTATGTCGACATTCCCGTTTATCTCCCTTTTCAAGGGGTATAAGTTAAGGACAAAAATCCCAGCCGGCGGATCAAATAACCTTAGTTGTTAATAGGACACTCAATAAAATAAACTTACAGTCGGCTACAGGACACGATTCGCACATTACGTTCTCCGCGTGATATATGTTGAGATGTCGGACGATTCACTTTCTCATAGATTGCAGGTACTCCGTTGCGTCTTGGAACGAGAGTCTTAAAAGATCGTTAAGAGATGTTGAAGCATTAGTAGGTTCTGTAGACAGACACATATCGAATGAGAGTTATCCAATATATGCCTGTAACCTTATCTCCTTTTGAAGAGTTTCCATTTTAGACGACATTGTAAATATATTTTTGTTCAATGACAATGTAGTCCCCTTGACAACTTGGTCGGTTGTGATGTTGTCACGTTTGAATATTGATGAACGTGAGCCGATCAATTACCGCGGTCCGACCCTTACCTTGACCCTGAAGCAATAGTTTAACTCTGCACCCAATCTTTGTCATATCAGACACCCATCGATTGACAGGTCTATTGCCGTTCGATTGTAGTTTTCCCCCAAAACTTCGTGTTCCCGTTTAACCTTTTGCTTCAAACCATAATAATACTATCGTAATTACACCTCGGTGGATCGACATCAATTGTATCTTATAATTATGGGCCTTTCTTAGCTTTTCTTCCAAATTAATCATGTAATGTATTGCTAAATTCAGCCCTGTTTGATTATCAATTATGCGCAAATTAAAGATATGCAGGGGTACTCATTTATTAATCTCCTCTCCGTTTACTAGCCGAGGTTGAATCATTCCAGTACCTTCATGTAGTATAACATGCAATACAAAGAAATACAAAAATCAAGCTAAATGCTAAAGTATTTTTTATTAACTTTAATGTATTTTTCAGAATGTAAATTATAGTTAACAAAATGGAGGTGACTAATTCATTTAAATATACGTCAACAGTTTTATTAGTACTACTAATACTAATACATACTAATGTGCTGATGTTTCAGTTTCCGCTTACAGATTAAGAAAGACGGCAACGTTAGATTATTTTGCGACATAAATGGTAAGTTATTGTACAAATATGGTCAAAAACAACGATATAATTATTTGAAACGATGATATATTACTTCATATCTCAACTATTAGTATTGTTGGTATACTACTTTGATCTGGTTTGTGATCAGTGAACTATTATAGGTATATCAATGGTAAGGAACATACATTGAAATGATGTCAAACATTAGACATGAAGTAAGCAAACATACGTTTAAGTAAGGTTCTAAAATTATTGATGACTTTGATATGATAAAAAATATATTCTTGCAATTGTAAATAATACGGAATACAAATATAATTGTTCAACTGAGTACGACATGTATATTGTCGTACATAAAACCACACTTTTTTTGTTTTGATAATGATTAAAAAGGCCACTTTTTGTGATAAAAAAGAGAGCGTAAAGCACATAATATTTTTTTTTTTATTATCCAGCCATCGCAATTATCACAACTATCTCATTTTTGTAACTAAGTATAGCCCCCAAAAAGGTAACATAGCAGAACTCTGTCTTTATCCGACTTATTAGTTACTGCTACGATTATAATTCGTATTGGTTTACGTCACACTTAACACACATGCTATCCACATTTAATTGAAGTACACGGAACAATAGCCATAACATTGTAAATTTTACCTAAGGTCGGTGTAAGAACAATCAAATGTCATTGCTATAGGAAAATGTTATCATATTAATTGGCAAGTCTCATTAGCAATGACTAAATTTGGTGGAATTGTATTTAATACAAACCAACGGATATGCTTTATGTATATAAAACATCACTCATCATACCTGATTTAATGTTCAATTATCTTCCCAGAACATGAACCAAATATCCATGCCAAATAAATTGACGTCGAAGATGTTGAGACGTGACATTACCATAATGTGTAATGGCTCTAAAATGTGCGGGCCTGGTTCTTGTTTCAAATCGTCAATTTGATCAGTGGATTACAGATTAACTGACTTAGTGACGTATGCATACACCCAACCATTCAAAAGCGGTCACACTATTTACGTATATTTTACGGAGTGAAAAGAAGCCAAGATGGCCTGTATTGCTAACCTGGATATTTACGCAAAAACGTTAAATATTATAACAAAAGTAGTATGACAAATACTACCTTAGAGATAGAGCCATTCCATTGGTAAATCCTACCAGCATCTATTTGTATAATTTCGAATCCCAGCCATTCAACAATGCTTCTCGCCAAATATGGCTGATTTTTATCTCACATTGTCAAAGAAGAAATCGCGCATACCGATATGGCCTAATTTCACCTTTGACAAATCTGACAATTTGTTAAAAGGTGTTTTTTATTATATCCACCATCCTCCCCCTCTTTACTCCCTCCACCACAAACGAAGGGAATACACAAAAAGACGATCTATGAATTGGCTTCTTTAAGGATTTTTTTTCCACGTAGGAAAAAGGTACTCATAGGTTTAGGGATATAAATTTATATCAATATATCTTCTAACTTCTAGTATCCTACAACATAGCGATGCTACAAGTCAATTAACTCGAAAGGCGTCCTTATTAAGCAAGCTTGCTTGTGTATGTACCTGAACCACTTTGACAACACAACTTATACGTACAATAAGCTGACACATATAAAGTGTTCTAATTACAATGTGATTTTGTATTCGGCTGAAACATTCCTTTTTATTTTTAATGGGTTTTTTGTTTGTTTTTTGTTTGTATACACAAAATGAAACATTTCACAAAACATTTCATATTTTATCAATAACACTAAGTTAATGCATGAAGTAATTGAGTTTCATGAACAAGTTTAGCACTTGTTTTTACTACTAAACGTAAATTTACCAATTATAAGGAGAGTAAGTGAGTATGATTGCCATAATAAAGGTATGTATTAGGTTATACAATTGACTAAAGGGTCTGTAGTATTAAGAGCCAGGAGCCTTAACATTACATGTCTAAAGTCTTCATTAGCTGACACATTTAAAACTTTTTCTTACAAAAGTTCATTTATTCTTCAAAAGTATTTTATGTAAGCCACGACAGACTTGGTCCAGCTACAAAGTACTAGTAACGCCCTACCCCAAGGAGTGTTAGTCTACAATCAGAACATACAACTCTGGTTTTATACATAGAATATGTTTTTAATATAAACAAGCAACAGTGATAAGAATAAAATCATATAAGGAATATTATAGTCAGTAAATACTCAGTATGTCTCTACCTGCGTGAGAGTATAACTACTCATTTATCAAAAAGTGAAACCTTCAAAGATCACGTCGTTATGTCCCGAGCTCACGGGATACTGATTACATTTGAAATTCCTCTCGTTATTCTGTTAGTTGTCTGAAGTGAATATTATATCCCAGAAGACCCGTACACACAGAAATGCCGATGTCCCAGTGTTCAGACCCACTGTCGAATTAAGCATTATGCTGAAACTTCATTTTATTACTAGACGCAACCTATGTGTCTCAATTTCCTACGTAAACAGACTGTTTGGTATTAGTTTGTGCAGGTGACACTCTGTATTGACCATTTCTTAATTGTTTTATTGATACCACAAGCATTCTACGTTTGATAGTTGTTTTGCCAAGGAAAATAATTTACATCCATCACAGTATTAAGTGAAGTTTCCTCGAGTTGTTTGTTCATTGTCATCACGTATCTTCGCGTACTGAAAAAAATCTAGTTTCCGTAATCAGCAGAACTCCCAGCAACGGCTGTATTGACGTATGCTCCCTTGTTACCTGTGAACAAAAGTAATAGGATTTCTTTTTGAATATTTTTAACCAACTAATCTGTGAGTTGAACGTGGTATCAATAAAAAACCTCAAGCTAAATATGCTTTTTCTTTCTCATTAAGGAAATAGTCAAATGCCACAATTGCCCATTTAAATAGTAAAATTTAAATAAATAAAATGTTCAAAACAATGCTCAATAATCAAAGATACAGGAGATCAAAATGTTGAATACTACTACAGTGTATATGTACATGAACAAACCAATGAACAAATTGATTAACTAAAGTAATATCAACAAATTAAAACATGCACTTTTATAATACCACATACATTCTTTGTGTTGAAGGTATGTCGGAAGATGAAACTGTTTTTGTCAATTTCTAATTACATTTGCTCATATAATAACTTATATGCATGTGGGATTCATCATTCCTGATTTAAAAGCATCTTGAAGGGAGTTAAGATTTCAGGGATTAAGTTGCATCAAAGCGTTTTTGTAAATTAATAATTACGAACTCAATGGAATGGTTTGTGTTTGGATTAGTTATGACTTTACTTTATTATGTAAAGTTTGGTTATGATACCGATCACCTGTCATTTATGACGAGTTTAGACAACAACTTACCAGACGTTACACCGTGGGGCTCATCATATATGTTTGGATTCGACCGACCCTCCAAAGACTCGTACTCTCTGTTAATACAAAAACATATACTGTGTCGGTCACATGTTGGAGATCGTATACCATAACTACAGAAATGTGTATAAACCATGGCAGTATATAGAATTGCTGATAACAAATACTCACTTGGCAATGACTGTTTCTTTCTGGTGACCTACAAATACAGACAACCAAACATAATTGTGTTAGCCTGGGTAACATTAAAATGCATATAAATATATCAACTTGATGACACTGGTTTATCTCACATTGGGAAGTTATTACTCTTACTCATCCAAGCAGTTTTTATTCCTGCATTCAAATCAGCATGCATTTTGTTTAAATGTAGATGAAGAGGCGTTAAAAAAAAATGTTTACCCGTTTGCTATCGGACAATCTAGATAAAAAACAATTCAATAACGTTTTTTTTAATAAATTCTTTCACCCAAATACAAAGTATATGAGTGAGACATTTAAATATCTATGCTGCACGAAATTTATCATCGCGATCTAATTTTGATCTGGAAAACCGGGTTTCCGCCAACATCAAGATCAAACTAGCGCATCCGGACAAAAAGAGATATACATTGTCAAAACTGCTTTCCTGATTGACAAATAAAGTTTATATATATGTGTATACTGTGTAAGGACAATTGACATGCATCAGTCTCAGTGTGTGCTTTACCTTCAGGATGACTTCCGATTTCAGAGTATATGGACGGTTTGGCAATTGCATTCATATCGAGTTGTTCATACGACGATCTATGTAGAAATAAGTAGCACAAAATAAGAAAAAAAATCAATATTTGATTTAAAGCATTAAATGATTGTTGATTTGTGTAGTAAGCATAACGCCACAATGTTGTATTTTAAGATAGAAAAAATATATAATTACCGCTCTTCCTCTTCAGGAGGTGCCACGTCTGTAAGATAAACGGATAGATATGTATTTAAACAAACAAAATGTTCAATTCAATACAAACAAAAGATTTACCTGTACGTTATATAAAACATATTTTTCATTGCTAAAACTCATCTACATGTTCTATAAATTGAAACAAAAAATATTGCTCATTGATACCTTGGACCAAACGAGTAAAAGATTATAATGCATTCTTTGCTGAAATTACCTTGTTCTGAAAGTTGCTCCTTCTGAAATTCTCTGTGTTTCAGATGCTGTCTTTTGCTGAGAAACAATATATAAAGACCATTATATGTTTACTGATACATCATCATACTATATGATCGTATTGTGGGAGAATTGTTTGTGAAATAACATGCTATTTTCTATTAATCATAATGTCAAAACAGAACAATTCTGACAAGATGTGGTATTATAAGTATACACTGTTCATAAAAAAATTGAAAGAAGTTATGATAAAACGAATAAGATGTCGACAAAGTTTATCTCAAAATGCATTTACTTACATGAATGGTAGTCTACCATACCCTGTACAATTATAAAGGGATAAGTTATTATAGCGAGTTCTGTAATGTGAAGAAATAAACACACTTTCTATTTTTTTTATGAAATACTTCAGTTGTCTAGGAGACGTTCTTTGCATCATTTAGAAAAACAAATACTGTATTTGTATATAAGAACAATTTATAAGTATGAAATAGGAATATCTTAGATCCTTATTTGAAGATTATTCAGTAAATATGGCATTTTTTTTTTTCAATAAATAGTTAGATAATTAATACGTACGACTTATAAATATTCCGAGTCCTACTGTCAGCAGGAGAGTGAACACACCAGTACACGTTAGGGAAACTCCTGTTACGTACATGTTGTCGGTAGCACTGGATAGTTCTTTTAAAAAAAAGCACATACATCAGTCTGTATCACCCGAAACGTTGTGTTGTACATTTCTTTATTGGATATTGAATATGAAATCAACTGCAACATTTTAACTCCGTTGGATTAGGAAGCAGGGATGTTGCCATCAAGAAAGGTAGCATATGTGATCGGGAAATAATATAGAGGTAAAATGCTAAAATGCTCAAAATCCCAATATCTTAACTTTCCTAAGCGTTTTAATATATGTTTTCTCTTCCACATATTTCTTTTGTAGATGGTATGCAATTTCAATAGAAATTTTGAACATATTAGCAATACGTGATACGCAAGGTAAATAACGAACCTTCCCGAACTGTACATCCAACGGCTTCGATCGATGTTGTATTTCCATGTTCGTTGTATGCTGCAATTTTAAAGGAATACAGTCGTTCTCCCTCCAAATTGTCTACATACAGACTATAGATGTTACTTCTTTCAACTTCATATGGAATCGTCAAGGGGTAAACCTGCTTTGAGTTCAGAAATCCATTACTGCTGAATAAAACACGGTAAAACTTGGAGTTTCCGCCGTCCTTCCACGATACTTCGGCAGTCTTAGGCTGTCTACAGTCAACTGACAAAATTATTGGGAAGCTTGGATCTCCTGTTGTATAGATATAAACGGTATGCCTAAAGCTCATTTGAGGTGTAAAACACATATACGATAATAAAGCATGATGTGGTTGATTACAAGGTGTAAAAGCGTCCAAATATAATCATTAAAGTAATTTTCTTTTGTGTAAGCTCTGGTCAATGTACTTTTTTATAGTAATGCATCGATTTTAATTATATATGAAACATTTGTATTTAATGTATTTAACTTTATTTGTATTGTATTCAGATACAAATGTAAAATGTAAAGGCAGTTTCTTCTGATAAAAAGTACCCTTCTGAAGAAACAACATATCTGATACAGCGTAACAGTGTGATATTATAGTTCGTGCTATTGAGTGTATGCATGACTCCAATGCTTTGCTACTTAAACTTCAGAAAACTATCAACATACACATCTTTAAAATTATGATCTTATTAGAACAGTTTTAAGTTTTGAAACAAACTGAAATTTCTCTTCAATTGATGGCTCTTGCCTAGACAAGGAACAAGAGGCCATAGAAGGACCTTGGTGCCCACCATGAACGGATCTTTGTCGGATCTACAGAAGATGATCTTTTACACTATTTGCTCTTCATTTTCCTTATATGTACTATTACCCAGTGTATGTTGGAATTTCTAAACAGGAACCTTGTTTTAACTTAAATCACTGTCATGTCATGTTATTCGCCACTGTGCAAAACGTTATTGTACAAGATTTGCGTAACTATATGCAAAATGCTTAAGATGTGTAATTGGGAATGCTGTCAATCACGGATGATTTATCATTAGTGCAAGGATACATTTAACAAAGGAACCAAGAGAAACATGCATATATAAAAGTGATAAAAAATTGAATAGTCAAAATACAATATGGCTGCCTGGTTGCCATCTGGGTTATCTGATTCGTCCCAAAATTTAGTTTGCGTAAGTACAGACTATGAAAAATCCTCGTGTGAAAATCGTGAACCCTCATGTAAACTTTGAAAATAAATTCCCTCAAGAACTGTCTGAGAAATAGCGGTAACAAACGTTCTCACTGAAAAGACAAGATGGCCACCATTCTGCCATCTCAGTTTTACCCATCAGCCCAAACGTCGATATGCATATCTAAAGACCATGGGGAACATTCATGTGCAATTTGAGAAAGATCCCTCTAGTTCTTTCTGGGTAAAAAATGCTAACAAACTTTAACTCTTTAATTTCAAAATGGCCGCCTGTCGGTATTTTTCGTTTTCCCAACTATTGGGGACAAGATCAACCAAAATAAATCTGCTGCACCCATTTCAATATTTGAGATCTTTGTCCATGTATTTCCTTTCTACTTCTAACTACTTTTTCTTTTTTAGCGCCTTGCTTGGCTTTAATACTGAACGTTTGCCAAGATGAGTAAGGCCATGGGTTCTGCCCCAGGCCGGGACATACCAAAGTCCTTAAAATGGTAGTTGTTATTACATGTACCTGCTTGACATTCAGCATTTAGGGAAATGACAACAACTGGTTCTTCCGTTTTCAGTATAATATGATCGGGTGAAATGTTGTGCTGAGTGCCTTCGACATTGTATTTCAGTGAGATAGCACTATTAAGTCGGCATCATATCCGCGCAATCACAAGAAGGCAAAAGCACTAACGTTAACTAACGTAACCTGTATACGATCTGATGATGGCGGTTTAAAGTTCTAAAGAAACAAATTTGCAAAAGGTCTTTCTATGACTGAGTGCGAAAAACCTAACGCAGACCCGATATAATACATTTTGAAACAGTGTTCGAGTAATTCACATTATTATCAAATCAACGATTACCCTATAAGAATATGAGTATTTCATTCCTGAACATGACAACATGTTAACAAACCTATAATAACTACGGCCGATACTCACGTTGCGCACGAACTGTATAGCTGACCATTGCACTTCCCTGGCTGTTTGTTGCTGTGACATTATACAATCCAAACCAGTTATCTTGTATATTCGTACGTGTTCCCTCTGACACAGCAGATAGATTAATCATCTGGAAGCTATTTTTAATAGCAAAGTTGTCCGCCCCATTTACAAGTTCTGTGGCACATGTCAATGGGGTGAGTTGAAAAGTCCATGTGAACACTGGTTCTGGGTTTGAGATGAACATGGCAAGAATAGTTAGGGTTTCTAACAAAGCAAATTCAAACGTTTGATAATCTTTCGGAATCTGGTACGGACGTGGCTTACCTGGAATGAGAAAACAAATATCGATCATAATTTATTTGTCTGCAATTCTGAAATGGTGAAAAGAGAAATCATGTTAGTGGCCACTATACGTTAAAAGTACCAAAAAGCCACAGAGATGGAATTGAACTCCATCGAATTCATATAAAATTAACTCCGGGGAGATGCTTTTATTCTCATTAAAAAGTCTAAAACAATCACCAAAATAGTGGGCTAGTTTGCGCTACATTGAAAGGACATTTTGTTTAGCAGTAAACATGTCCACGTTATTACAACTCTGGGGAGGTAAGCTATTTTCTTTCTTCAATTAACTATTCTGTGCTGTTCGGTATGTCTGACTCGAATTGATGTTGATTGCAATCAATCGAAATAGAACAAAAAATCGCTAATAACGTAATAAAGTGTGTGAAAACAACTTGTTTGTCTAGGAACAAACCCATTATTAATGGTGCTTTTACATTGTACTAATGCAGAATTAATATTGTTTCATCATTGAAACTACTGTGTTGTTATTTACATTTACTTAACATATAATGTTCATGTTCCAGCAATGATATAAATACAGTTGTACTTGATAACAGAAGTTGTTAAACTATAAAAATGCTCATGGATCACCCAACAAGCGGATGCTTACCGACTAAATATTGCCTGTTGAATTCAGAAATGACTTGACTAATGTCGCTGAACAAACACTTCATTTAGGGATATTGACCGATATCTTTAGTAGATTGAAAAACAATAGCATTACCACCTTTTCCTTCGATTTGCCCGTGACCGTGCAATATCTGATACTCTCTTTCCATGACAAACTAAATGACTAGAACGTGTAGAACGGGAATTGTGACATTATATAATGTCACTATTTATTACTCTTTCAAGAAGCCTACATTTCGGGCTGAAGCTTGATTTAATGAATTGTGCTCTATTAACTGCTTAGAACAAGAAGTCTTTTACAGAAACAATAACATCCCATTGAATATATTCCTTTTCTGCTTTATCACATAGATAGAAGTTTAGATTTCTTACACAAATGTATGAGTTCGCGGACTCATGAAAGAGTGGTCGCTATGATATTGATATGGTGTTTATCGTACTGTTGATGTGATCTATGTAAACGCTATTGAAACAATAGATAACTAAGAACAAGACAATACAATAAAACAAACGAATAAATTCCAAATGGAAGCTCATAGTCACTCAGTGGGACTAACTTACACAAAACGTTGATATATGTGTCCCTGGTAACCGCTGTGTTAGAGACACTGTTCCTAGCAGAACATGTATACAGTCCTGTGTCCAGACAGCCAGCAGTAGTCAGGGTGTAGGTACTCTCCAGTACATCCGGGGTGGCGAGAAGAAGGCTATTATTGGCTTTATAGTACCAATGAATTGTAGACGGAGGGTAACTCTCTACCCTGCATATAAGTGATTTAGGTCCGTTCTCAGTGACATTACCGTCTCCTTGTGTGTAGCTAAGACTGGGTAATCTGGGAGGAACTGAAATGAGTCATAGTTATACACATGTGTTGTACAAAATTGGTGGAATAAAACAAAACGTACAGTTGTTGGCTCGCACAACATCACACGATGTGCGGACCATGCACAAACGATACAAATCTGGATGAGTTTGCTTGTATACATCCTGTTGCCAAGGACACGTACGTAACTCGCCGAGTTGTGGAAATCAAAATTAATGGAAGCCATGCACAGGCCAGGCAAAACACTCTTATCAAAATGGTATATACACATGTTCTGTTTCCTGGGAGTTAGGTACCCTTCCTGACCAAATTTGGTTATTCCATGAGAAATGGTATAGGAAATAAGCTTTTGACATACGTTTTCGATGTCAGCGATATGCTGTCAAAGCATATACATGTATCACAGTTGACCTGTTTTTCATCAATTGCACTCCAACGTCCTAAAATATACATACATGCTAAATTAATCCAGACAGGGTATGCAAGTGCAGCATGAGAGGGTATCTTGAGTTAATAAATCCTGGTAAAAACGTATGAGAAATTGGCCGCCGACACACGTTTTCAAAGAGTAAGATCAAAAGGTCAAGCCATGAGTCCACTACGACATATTTCTCAAAACATTTCATTCTGCCACCTCAGGAAGCACTTGTTGTCGTTGGCGTGTTCTGCTTATTTGGGAGATCTTCAATATGTTTAGCAAAACTGAACTAAAAAAATAGAAATCGATGTAAGGTAATAAGCTACATTCAGTATCTCAGTGTCAGACAGAGTTTGTAGAATATATTTATGTAAGAACATGTATGTGTACACCTTTCTAATATATACGGTAATATACATACATCTGACAATAAGGTTCCACGTTTTTGTTCCTTTACTGACAATGTTGTCGGCTGTACACGTGTATTGTCCAGCATTGTTCCTGGTGGCCACATATAGAGACAGTGGGTTTGGATAACCTCTGCCAGCTTTAGACCAGATGTAGGTACATGGAGGTCTACAGTCAGCGGAACATAACATTTCTGGGATGGTCTGGTTCTCAATGCTATCCAACACATCTGACTCGGACTTAAATGTTATACTGTCTCCTGGTCCATCTAAATATAACAATGCGGTTCACTATTCAGCAGGTTAATATGATATATACAATAGCAGCATTTTCTACGGGCAAGTTTCCACTTGTTGTGGGACCCAATGATGACCGAATGATATATAACCGATAGAAGGACACTGTTCGAACGTATGCTGAGCAATTGACCGATACTATCTCTCAAAACGAACCCCACAAGAACGGCCGTTATACAGATGTCTGGCCGAACTGGCCGTTTGAATGGCCTGAAAGAACCAATGGTATCTAAGGCCATTTAACCGCACAATATAGCTTAATCACGCATATAGCTAAACCGGTCAATCTTCTTCACTACGATAAAATGTCATTATGTGTAAATTACCCACCCTCACCAAACTAAACGCAGCGAGCAACGTGGTATTGAAGTAAATGTAATAAGCGGGTATTTGTCTATAGAACGTAAATGTATCAACGGATGAAAAGCACCATCATACCACTGATTTTAATCGTCATACGCATGAGGAGAAATACAAAACTGCACCGTGTGGTTAGCTTTACCTAAAAGCAGAACACAACATTTTGGCTCAAACAAAACACGGTGTTCATCCCTAGAGACCAACCAAGCAATTATTTCTTTATTTAGATATCAATTTACTTGTATATTAAACATGCCCAACTGCTCCCCCTGCCCCGTCTATTTCTTAGCAAAGCAGTCAAATCGACGATGAGATCCTCTTCGGCCGACACAATTGGTCAGCATATGCAATTAACCACAAGGTTTACCCTTACTTAAGACGAGACTAGATACTCATGACCGATTGCACACCTTTGTTGGGTGCACAGATTAGCTGTTAGAACAACACACGGAACGGTCAATGGGTATGCAAACAAAAGTATGATAATACTGCTAAACTTTTTACTTTAAAATCGATGGATATCCAGAAATTTATGTCGCCAGTTACAGTTATTCTGATTATCAGCAATCAGAAATACAAATCTTGCCATTTCATTAAAACAAAAATGTATAAAGTCCTGTGTCCAATCGGTTCCGATGTCTAAAAGGTTACTGTGACTATTCTGCTATTCTTTTCATTAATAGGAATGAAGTTTGAATTCAAAGGAAAAGAAACACTTTTCTAATTTTTGGTCTGAAATATATTCATGGGAGAACAATTGTTTTGAAATTGATTGTTAAATCTTATATTTTACTTAAATTTGTTTCTTCTTCATTTATATACGAATACATAACTGTATTATGTTATATAAATAGGTCACAGATATCAAACACAATCTCCTAAATACATTTTGTTTCATTTACTCTTTACATTATGAAAAATAAAATGGAAGGACAAAATGTTAGATTGTTTTTAACATTACCAGTGTGTTGTGGGATCGACTCATAATGGGAGTTCGAGGGACCGTTTCGGTCATCAAGGCCCACACTAGTATCACCTTGTCAACTCAAATAATTCATGTACATAGCCAATTATCTAAATTTAAGTTATAAGATTGCACATCTGTGTAGAAGGAGAAAAGTTACGTGATTTTGTAATCTACTCTCAACACCCACATTTGATACGTTTGAAAAGGAAACATTAGTTTAGTATCTTCACTCTCAAACAGGAACGTAGGCTATTGCTCAATTGATATTGTTTGGACTGATATCAATTACATCATAGGTGTAAGGTCAAGGTCATGTGATGAAAGGTCAATGTTATGAAAGTCAAATCATCCTTGATGGAAGACGGTGCTTCTGTGAGACATACAAACTGTTGTTAGGAATATTAAGCATACATTTTGTATTCTGACCCCATATTTGACAAACCTTTATTTTCCGGGTCGAAATCCATTTTAGAAGGTCATATACCCCCATGTAATGGGGTTTACTGAAACCAAGTACCTACAGTAATTGACGGATACTTTATGTTTTAGTTATATAGATAGAATACAGATAAGTATAAAGTATCAGTAGTTTTCTTTTTTATTTCTTGTATATTATATACTGATGGTGTTCAAGAACCAGTTGATCAAATCTTGTGAGCTTATAAGAAAATAGTAAAATCCATAATAAAACCTAGCTAAATTAAAACATGTGATAATACCGGGTAAATGATCACATGGTAGACACACATGTAAATTTTGAAAAAAAAAAAATAAGTTAGACTTTTAGCAGACAGAGTCCATATGGTACAATTTCCAAATAAACTTTAAAGAAAAAGCTGACAATGTGTGAATAACTGAGCCTAGAACATCAAAGACCTATAGAACTGCGACAGACAGCTGACCACTGGTGAGATCACTACTGTAGCATGGTAGTGTAAACAAACACAGTGGCTAGGTATATTACTGTCTCTAGCAGCAAACCCCTCCCTATGTGACCATCACAATTAGTCACACTGATACCGGTAGGTCCTACCGGATACCCCAGTTTGAGAATAATTTGGTCTACAGTCATTTATTACAGCAATGAGGTCAAAGGTCAGATTACAATTTAAAATTTCATACAGCAATATCTTAAGAACCGTTTAAGAGATGTTAAAATGTCTTGTGTTCTACTTCCCAAATTTGGTCTGAAGTTACCTATATTTCGGTTTTATGTTACAAAAGAAACAGGTGAGCGATACAGGCCCTCTGGGCCTCTTGTTTGTCGGTAACCGGAAGTACATATCCCTAATCACGTGACATGAATATGTAGACCCCATAATACAACAAAGTCAGCTGTGACACAACATCTGTCTTACAAACATCAATAATGAATAAACGGGTTGCTTGTTGTATATTATGCTACCGCAATATCTTTGGGGATGCCAGTGTCAAATTACATATACGTTATAAACATATAACAGGACAACGATTAGGTTGGTTTTCGGGATGAAACTCATGTTCAGTAACTAAGGTTGGTGCCATGTGATTGCTGATTTTTTTATATATATATTTCATCATATTATACTTAAGCGACACTAAAAGATGTCGGCGAATTTAAAGTTTGTCCTTCACAAGACTTCTACTTTTTTCAAAACCTAAAGGACTGGGGTAGGGGTCACGACCTCAGCCCACTTCATCGGTTTAACGACAAACGGTAAACCTCCGGTCTGTGGGAACAAAATTCAATAAACATTGTCAATTCTGTTCGAATTAAACAAAAGCATAGCCGCTAAAATAAAGAGTTGTTCGAACTATCCAAGTCGACATCGGCAAAAATCACGGCAAACAGCCAAGTCATTGATACGGAACAATGACGGCATTATTGCGATATATATTTGCAAATCTGGAGATGGATAGTGGTATATATATCTTTCTCATATTTACTTACATATTGATAATCAATTATTAAGTTCAATTGCAAAGCAGAGACAAGTATGTAGGCTGCAAAGCAGTAGATGTTTTCTCGAGTAATGACGAAAGTTCAGTTGTATTGATCAGAATGCGGAGAGTGGATTAAAACTGCAATTACGGATTAATAATTCGATCGACCACCTGGTAAGATATTTTTGTTTTGGCACATTTATAGGTAATGCATCAATTTAGTCATAATCAGTGATCGCTGGCCAGGTCGCGATTATATAATCAAATTGTAATCACAGTAATATCATGACAATACACACGTCTGTCAGCGATGTGACGGTAAGATTCCGCGCTGTCGATGCGCAAATAGATCAAGTTTAGGCGAGTTTCGCGAGGCTGTTATTGCATCTCCGATAGCCAACCTTGATCAATAATATTACGTAAGCTCAGTACTCAAGTTGTGTGTTCAAACAATCCGAAACGTGTGTAAGCAGGGTCCGAACTATCACTAGACAGAAAACCATTATTTTTATTGTTCAAAAAGTGTACTCGAACTATCCGTCTATTCGAACTGACCGGAGGTTTACCGTAGTAATGCATTCCGATTTGCAAAACGTACAGTACCGTACAAATGCCATACAGTTTGTAAATAGTTTAGGTTTCGATAACATCACCATAAGCATAATATACTTTTGAATGTATATTATATACCTAGTTTGTTTAAACCGGATAACATTGAATAGTAAATACATCAATGTGGCGTGAGAGAGATTTAAAGTGTATGATTCCAAGAGAAGGTAAAACTGGTTTGATATAAAATATAATTACAATGTACGTTTACACTGGTAGTGATACCTGACGTCCCGATAACATTCCAAGCAGTACATCTGTATGTCCCGTGCTTTGACCTGTCCAGTTGTCCCAGTGATAACACAGCTGAGGCGGTAAAGTTGGTGTTGTCAGGTTTTGTCCACACAAAGGTACAGCCGGGTCTACAGTCAGCTGTACAGGTGATGTCCGGTAACGTTTCCCCCTCATTTCTGGTGTACAAAGTGTCCTGTGGGGACAGGGCTAGGGAGGTTCCAGGACCATCTACAGGTACATTTGTAGTTGTCACATACATATTATTCAATGTCAGGTTTCTCTATGGATCCTAAATGCACTAAGTATTATTGTTGAAATGTTATTTGAATGGTGGAAGCAGTAAACATGGATATTAACTAAATGCTAAATGAATCTTCAGTTAAAACGGTGAACAGATATCTGCTTTTTGGGGTATTTTATCTAGTTCGGCAAGCAATCCAGAAATGTTAACGAATGTCATACCAAGACAAACATCTCTTAATTTTAGGCTGTGTGTTTATTGTTTATATACAAACATTGGGTAACGTTATATGTTTGAGGGGATTTAGCTTCCCGACATTTCGAACATGTGATTCGCCAAATACGCACTCTTGCGGCCTTATTTCGTATTTCAGATATGTTTGTCCTTGACGTTCTCTTGAAAAGTTTGAATACGGGCATTATCAGTCAAAGGTCAAGTACAAATACTAAGTATGTAACGAGTATCACTACCCTTATCACCAATCCAGCAGCCGCACATTCCTTGGAAGACTTTCATCAAACATAATAGATCTAGTTACATTTGCATTAACGATAATCATTGGTCAATGGTCAAGGCCATAGTTACTATCTAATGATGGAATTACACCATCATAATATTAAGTAATAGTCCAAAATGCAATGTTTCTTTTTCGTACAAGGGTAGAATGTTGTTTTTTCTACATATACAAGGTTGAAGTGAATGGCTGTTACATCCTATTTCAGACAGTGTTTTAAAAATAAAATCATTTAAATACCAATTCTTATCGGCACTCTATACTCAATGGTTCAACTCGTTTGTTTCTGTACATTGTTGGAGTAACATACCAAACGGACCCTATCAAACATAGCCCGGGCCGTGATTTGATTGACCTTGCTTGACATTTATCGATACTAATGACCACGATAAAGTTGGCTATACTTCTAATTTGCCAAAATGTATGACAGCAATGTTTTTTAAAGATGTGTGCTACGACATTGTAATTACAGCACTGAGGCCTCGGGAACAGAAACCGTATTTCATACCAATGTACATCAGAGTTAAATCAGTTTGGAAACAACAAATTACTGTATAGTATTTTAGAAACATTGAAATAATATTTTAACCAAGCATGTATAAAGCGGAACCAGCTCCCTCAGATCACCAGTTAAACTACACACAGAACAAAACCTACATTGCAGAAGATGCTGTGTTGAATGTAACACCAGGACAAACTGCATGTGCCGTAGTTCAAGAAAAATCATAGATTACGCACGAGGCAGATTCCAAATTGTGTGGTTTCGTTTTTCTTTGCGTTATTTAGAGAAAGTAATGTTGCAGCGATGTCCCTTCCGACATAGTTGTCGTACTAGGTAGAAACAAAAACTTTATAACAAGTGAATATATACAAAGTTTACATAAAAGTACCTTTCCCTGAAAACTGGATCATGTAGCTTACAGGATATGAGTTTCGGCAATAATTTGAGCGAATCTTGCTAAGAAATCATGTCACATAATATAATGCAAGTATACTTTAAAATAAATAACATGTTTCTGAACTTCCATAAACCGGGACAATTTGAAATAAAAAGATTTTTATACAGTGCAAATATGGCGGGGTTCATTTTGTCACGAGGCGATGTTAACGACCTGGATCATATGTAATATTTTAAACAAACATAAAACATTTCATTTTTTTATATTATGCATTGCAATTGAACTTGACATTTATATATTTGAACCCTACCTGCCACACTGAGTGTGAAGTCCGGACTGTCCAGTATTTGATCAGTCAGTTTAAGGTTGGTACGTTTACAGAACCACACGGATCCATGATCTCCCGTCTGTGGCTGTATGACCCACCGGAACACTGTACCACGTCCTCCAGTCGACGTGGATACACAGGAACAGACATCTGGTGTACAGAGGTCGGGCGGGTTGTAACATTGACTACCACCTACTTGTACACTACCTACTGGAGTAGACGCGTCAGGACGATGGTAAAAGCTAACAGCAATGGCCTCATCTGGTACGTCACACGTCAGAGTAAAGTTATTCCCGGGGACAGCGTACTCAGACGACCCGGTCAGTGTTACAGCATCTGTCATGATAAAATAAACTTGTATGTGTAATATAATCAATTAGGTTTAAAATTAATTGGAGGTTCGTGTTTTGAAAATAATGTTTTCACCAAAAGTTCGATTAAAATGCACAATTTGTTTAGAATCATACATGTTATTAATTTATGAAAGCTGTATAACGCAACAATAAGGGAGCCCTACTTGTTTTGAATGGGTGTCATCAACATTGCAAGTAACTTCATCGAGGAAAAACGTGCATTACCATAAACTGGTACCCGTTACCTGGTCATTAACATGTACTTGGTAACAGGTAAGGGTGCTTGGTAACATTGTATCGGCGTGTCCATTACGTACATCTATATGATCTTATATCTACACACAAGGTCTTTCTAAAACATTTTTGGTACGTGATATGCCATTTAATGCAGGATAGCCATGCAGATCCGGCTAATATGTGTTATGGATATGGCATGGCTAGTCAGAGGAACCTGGATTAGGTCATGCAATATACTTATGTTATCGTTTATCAGCTCGGTTAACTTGTTACCGAAGGCTAACTATTGCAAAAATGGCGAAGTAAACTTAATCAATATACAAATGTAAGTAAACGTA
>NW_018408760.1:52704-134645 GCF_002113885.1 Mizuhopecten yessoensis | reverse complement strand
GGGGGGGGGGGGGGTAATGTTTGTGAAACATGTCGTCGTGTTTTCAAGAAATTTAGCCTTAGTTACAAGCTAACCAATGGAATATACGATAACATCAGCATATTTCAAAGGGTGGCAACTTGTTTGTTTTCTTTTGTTTATGGATTGTATGTTGTAGTACTGCTTCTTTTTGACTGTTTATTTGTTTTATATGTTGTGATGTATACATGTTCATCATTTTGTCTTGCACAATGGACGGATTGCCTTCTTTGCTTATTTATCTATTTAAACAAAGCGTAGCTGAATCGAGTCATTTCGGTACATATACAACAACTATTGAACATACGCTGACATCGTAGCCGAATCAACATCGATTTTTGTGGACAACTCGTACACATTTTACACATTTGTGTTCATTCGCTTCACTGGTCATTTGTCGTACTAGTCTTCGAAACGTCACATAGGAAATTGTATTGGTTGTGTAAAAATAACTGTTCATAATAAATACTTACCAACCTGAAGAAAATGTTTAGAAATGAGTTCATGTATTTCACAGTTTCGTCATTCTCGAAAACAAACGAATAACATTGAACAATCATAATACATACCCCACGTCTCGGTTCCATAATCATAAAACATTGTTGACAAAATGAATACAATTCAAAGCGTGGCAAACTTTTATGACACTGGGATGCTGTAATTATAACTTCATTGTACATAATATCCATCGCTAGGACATGTTTACCTGTGCAGCTCTAATCTATGATCGACAACCAACTCACGGGTATTTAAGCGTTTACTCCCACAAAGGAAGGGTAATAGACATAAATGGTTTTAAGCAGAAATAATCTGTAATCTATAATTGTGCTTACGGTATGCAATGGACGGGCTCAACGTTCCCTTTTTAGACAGGTAACTGTATAGATATATCGGACATATTCTGACTGAATTAAATTTATTCGATCTGGTCGATCAGTTTGAACTTCGAAGCATTATCCTGTCATTTGATCCCTAACATTGTAACTTAAAAAATAACGAAATACGGGTCTTTACGCAATATAAGAAACATGTATATATGTAAGAGGATAAACTGAGATTTATAAAGATAACTGATTGAATGTCTACAAAAGCAATAATGTGTCTGCTATATTATTGGTTAAAAATCATCTTTTCGATAAATGTCTGCTATAATATTTGTTAAAAATCATCCTATTGATAAATGTATGACACGATTTGTAAATATTGTCATATCTAATTTTTGTTGTTTTAAACAAGGTAGCAGTGACCTACTTTTAATATATAAGACGTTGAGATTTACTGTCAGGGGCACGTTTCTAAAAACAAATATCTGTTAGATTATGTTCAATTATACAGTTTACGAACTTCCTTGCCGGTGTAACAACACATTCAAATATATAATCAGTAAATATGTTGCGTCAGATGTATACGTTTGTAAACGGAAGTTGCTACACACTCGTCTAATGAAGTATAAATATGAATATCACCGTTTTACTTATAAATATGATATTGATATTCGTATCAATAAATGAATGGCAATATTGAAGGGGAAATGTAAAATCGATGAAAAGCATTGGAACTACAGAAAAATGAGTGTAGCTAGAAAGCATTGAATGACGTCGATACCACTGATTTTGTAGAAACTTTAAGGACAGCTCAGTAATGAATTTACGTTCATTCCCAGTGAAAATCGGTGCACGGGGCAGTTGATATTACAGAATGTCCAACAAACGATTAATCCAAAACATAATGAGATCAGTACATGCGCAAATATTAACCTTATAAAGAGTAACTCTGCACATTAAACGATGAAAACTCGACTTCTGATATATTCCTAAGCTTTAATATTTTATCATTTTACCATTATTTCGTTGTCCGTAAGGATAACATTTTTTCATAGTATAGACTAATTTGTCCAACTTGAGGCTTCTAAGCAGATTCTATTTGATCTGATGCGCGACGTCATATTTTATATACGGATACTTTTGAAGACGAACATTATGACATCCTAATGCATGCATATCTATTAAAAAATGAAACAATGAAGCTAAACAAATAGTGACGTCTTATCATCATAACATTGATTTTACTTGCATTTAATGCGTCAATTAAATATACGGAAAAAAATACGGAACAATGTTAAAATTATTTTATAACAAATAGATATTAATATAAATTCACTACATTTAATAAAAATCAACATAATAACCCCGTTAATAAACCCTTAATTTTAGTGGAAACGAAACAAATAGAGTGACTCATCGTATGGCCAATTACATTATTGTATTGATATTCAATTGATGACGAAATATGCAGCAGTTATTTGAAACTCATCACATAGAGTGCCTTTATCATTTACGAGGGTATATGTGTATATGATATATGCTACAATGAATATACATAGTATATAAGCAAGGAAGTGCATGTAGTGACGACAGTGCAGACAAATGAGAATTACATTGTCTGCACTGTCGTAATTACTTCTGTATTCGTATATATTTTTAAGTAATACGTATCCAAATTAATTTTGTTTGTTCAGATTATGTGCCAATCATACTGTCGTTATTACTTATTTATAATTGTGCATGTAATAAGTCCGTTTTTCGATGGTTACACTGTAACACAGAATGTCATATCAAACAATGATATTAACACACACAGAACGTAGAAGCTGTAATTCATTCAGACACCAACACACTTTAATTTAGACATGTGAATCAAGCAAAAAAACGAAAGAGTCCTGATGATGACCTGACCACAACCAACCGTCTATGGAATCCAAATTTTTCAGCATACAGTCAGCATGCTAGCTCATTTCGTCCTATTGTGTGTACAGATATGAATATTTTTGCTACGAAATACGTCATTATAGTTAGTTTTACTGTCAATACACTCAAGTTATACACATGTTTGAAAGATAGTTATCAGTCAGTCGGGGTTATTTATTAGGGAAGTCACAACACAGCAAACAATGTACGTACCTGTCGTTGATAGGCTTGTCAGTAGTACGATCAACAGGTAGAACTTGAGCTCACTGCAGGTTACAAATATACTGTGCTTTTGTAAGTTAATACCAGACATCTCTCTGGTTAACATACGTCCGTATGTTCATTTGTAATGCTTACGAACTTCCTGGTCGGTGTTGTCCCTTTTGCATAGCTAAACATAGTACATACTATAAATATCCTGGGTCAATTGAATACGGGAGTAACCGGCCGCTATCCGTATTTAATTAACAAGGATACACAGTGTAATGTCTCGTGGAAATTAATGATGCCGAGTAGTACTTTATGGAAGGTTTAGTATATGCACATTTGATTAGTTAATATATTTCGTTAAACATGTTGACACAACTAATGTATTGATTTTGTTGCACTATATTTGTGTCTGATAAACGCCGTAGCAACACATGCATTAGCTTTTTAGGTAATATTGTTATTCCTAGATGCGTTATTGAATTGTGTGCGCATGCGATGTGGGACTAGTGACATATTTTTTAAAATAAATCCGTTGAAACATTAAACATGGACTTTGTTTCATAAACATTGCGAAAATTAATAGCAGTAGCTGATCTATATATCCTGTGGAACGCGTTAGCGAAGGTAACGTGCTGTGTATTTTTTTTAAATGTTTGTACCCTTACAAATGTCGGCCATAAAGTTATTATATGTGTGTTTGTCGAGTAGTCTACATTCATACCAAACAGAACTTTCTGGACCAGCCACCTTAATGTAGCGGTTGAATAATTTTCAGCGGCCTGATCCGTTTTTGAAATTAACAACTGCAGCATTGCCACAAAACAGTGGGGAGAACCAGTGACATATATGCGTTTTGTGGGGGCTTCACTTGGGGTATAAATGTATCGTGATCGCCAGGTTGTATCATACGTTCTGTCGGAGGATGTAAGGGGAGAATTACCTTACCCTCTACTTATTTGTAAGATAAGTAAGATGAAAATGATATAAATACAAAATATATAATAAAATAGAAGAACAATGGTGCACCATTTATGATTTTTGTAATGTTTATTATAATTTCTCGCAACTTCGTTATCACTAGGAAAGGGAGATAACTCTTCTCAGAAACGGTTCTTTGCGGAGTAATATGCAGTGGTCATTGTGTGTGAAATTAGCTGACTGGTTGCACGAGATTCGTTGTATTCATAGTGTAGTCATGGTCCAATGGCAATTATTTTCAGTTGGCAGATTCATGCAGAGAACAAACATAAAGAATAAAAACATATATCTATGAATAACTGTTTATTTCAAAACGAAGAATGATGTAAACGGAATAAAAGTGAGAACATTTGCATATTAAACGTCGCTCTTATATAACATATTATAATGTGCTGTTCATATATAAGCATGTATGTATTTTCGCGATGATATCCTTAATTTTTCGCTCGGTGTGGTTTTATACTTCATTGCCAACAACTTATTTTTAACCTAGTGATGAGAGACGAGTCAACCAGGTAAGACTGGATTGCCGTTCCGTAAACATCGTACCATTATTGCATACATTCACATGAGCATGCCAGGGGGAAAATGTTAAAGATTCCAACGTGTTAATTTCTACCGAACTGGGGTATTTATATATTTCAAAATGCGAAAATATGCATCTAATTATTAATCTAGTGTAACAGTCCCAACCATATGTTGTATATCAGACTGATATGGTTGTAATATATGTTTGAGAAACAAATGTGTTTTTGTTTCTGAAAGCAGAGGGGCATATCACAGTCCCAACCCTATTTGGTTTATATTCAGTATGTGTTTATAGTAGCAACAACATTTTTCTATAGATTCAGTATAAGTTCAATCTATATAGTATATAATCTGGTTCTACTTTGTTTTATAAATTTTGTCATTTTTATCATATTAGTAATAATAACGGATTTTCTGGCTCCTAGTTCGACACAGGTAAATAAGTAGATACGGATACATTGTATACAAGTAAACACAGAGCATTGCGTTGTTCTAACGTGAAAGTTGTCAGTGGCTTGCAATGTGTTTTCAAGCGCAAAATACAGTTTGCGGTAAGTGCAATAGCATTCTAGTATCCAATACGTTAAATTGTATGCCCTGAAATCTGTTGGGTTTGTATGTGAAGTGTATGTATATATATCATAGTTAAGACCAATAAGTATGTCTTATATCTTTGAATACAACGTATATATCAGTTATGTATAGGCGAATTACATGTATAGGTCTGATACAGAGTGTTAAACGAGTAAAATTGACCTTAATTAATAACTTAAGAAATTGATTTAGCAAGTTTAATAAGTATTAGCTCAGTACATATTGTATTTAATTTTATGAGTAGTAGTATAGTACGTCATTTAGAAGCAATGACAGAACTTTGATAGATTTATGATGGAATTTTGTAACTATGCTATGGTTTAACATAATTAGGGTACGATAGTTATGTATAGCTATTTATATGGTCACAGCTCTAACCCATGTTGGTCTGAGGGCAGCAAGTCATTGGTTACGACCTAGCATTGCGACCTAGCAACTAATGATGATATGTCAATGATGCTTCTGAAGTCTTGTGTGTATTGACGGGATGATGTCCTGTGTGGGCGGATACAAAACCATGTGGTCCTGTGTGACATACCCATATAGTTCTGTGTTGACAACTGTATAATCTGGCAACCCTTTGTTGGTAACTGTAAACTCCGGTAGTCCTGTGTGGGCAACTGTATGAAATTCCGTTAGGGCAGCTGTAAGCAGCCCTGAGTGGGCAACGGTGACAGTCCTTTGTTGGCAACTACAATTACGAATTTATGTACAATTATTATCCGCCCTGTGCCTAATACTAATCCATGTCCTGTCTGTAGCTCACAATGGTTTATAGTGTGTTACCTGCTGGTTTTGTTGGCCGTAATTGATTGACTGTGATATTTTTCTAGCACATGTATTGCAGAACACTTATAAGCACATTAGCGCTGCTAGTCGTGGTCGTCAAGGTTACATCTAGTTCCCCGTACACACAGTTGGTCGACTATCTTGCCAAACTATCGTTATACGGTCGAGCGCTACCCGTCTACAAGTATTCGGGCGCCATGCAACATCAACAGATTTCGACCACCCTGCCTGCACTGGTGATAGCTAACTGCTGACAACTGATAGCCGAGTACGGCCGATATCTCAAGACGCTCACTTCTGCTGATGCCTCACTACGGTATAGCATTGTACGTGCCTTTGTTGTTTAGTCTGTCGAACTCTCTGCTGTGGTTGTGTCAAATGTTAGCAACCCAAGAAAAGTTAGGTTTTGATTAATTGTTTTTTTCAAAATATGAGGATTGTGGTCGGAAGATGAATGTCAATTTAGAATATTTCCCTAACGTGAACATTTTACCCTACCACTATGCAGGCGCTCGATACAAATTTCTAATACGATGTATGCTTATGTGTGCTGTGACCAAAATCAGTTTTACATATGTTTATTAAACATTTGTATCGAACCCACGGCATGTGCCCTGTCCGAATGTCTGATTACGTATATCCAGCAGTTATCATCATTGGGCAAGGGTCGGGTTACAGTGTCCTGCTAAAATTAATCACACTGAGCAATATATATGATGTATTAAATTAATTATTGTGTAGAATCATATCTATAAATTTTGAATCGGAAGTTCGCATGTTGCAAGTTACCAAATATTTTGAACAGTGGAGTGTTTTGTTATGGCTACTACATTGTCAAACTATATGACGATTTTTTTTCACTACCCTACTTACAGTTAAACTTCTGTCAAATCAACACTTACCGTACTCTTGACTGCATTTTCGACAATGTACTGTCACAGCCGGGTTTGCTTACGGTTAAGGGGGAAAAAATCTATCCAAAGAACTTTGCTCGCGATTAAAGCGCAAATTGTCGTCATAATAAGGAACACAAATTCTAGAATAAATTCTATAATTTTGGTTCCTCATTATGACGACCATGGGCGCTCATTCATAATTGTCAGTTTCAAACTTTTATTGTTACTAGTTTCAAAACGGATTCAAATCTACATAAAATGTGTTTCATTAAAACCATGATGGAGTGAATTCTAAACTTTTAAACACGGAAAAGAGATCGGTAAAACTAGCATGAAATGTGAACATGAATATATTTGTAAACGGATGCAACTACACAAATGTACATAGCATGGAAAATGCACACTTCTCAACGAAGTAAATAATACAAGTTATGGCGATGATCCCCTTCCAAAACTAGATGAAAATACATTACGACAAAATTACTTGCAAAATAGAAATGACTCCTTAGCAGTGCACTTGAGTCATTCAGAAAACATCATTGTCACCGGATGTCCTTCTCCTTGTTTCCTTCCTTGTGTATCATGTTATTCATGATATAAGTGTAGTGATTATGAACGTCCGGTATCCTCTAGTAACGGTGAACACTCAAGAGCGAACATAGTAAACACAGCGTTCATCAAGAAAGCCGACCACCTAACCTAATTGTTATAAAAGAAAACATAAACAAATATGTTTACAGCAATTATTTCGTTTTGATCATGGTTTATTTACATTTTCCTTAAACAACTGTTATAAGCATGAACAATGTTCCAATACAAAAACAAAATCAACATCAATCATACTTGAATGCTTTCCTATCGGTAAAATTTCACCGGGAACATTTTCCAGATATTAATTTTCAAGTCATTTTCACCTAAAAAGAGCAAAAACGTCAATTGACATGAAACTTCCTTAAATTTGACACACAAAGATTCTTGATGTTCATTTCAAGTAACTTTCATGTCAAATTTAAATCAATTTTTGTTTGTTATAATGGAGATTTTTCAGTTCAAATTTCGCTTATTTTTTCACCCGAATGTGACTTTTCTTGCATTTTTCAGGTCAAATTGATCTGAAATTGATCTGAATTTACTTTTTTGCTCTTTCACTCATATTCCAATAACACATCAGTGACTTTTGACTAGATTTTTCTCAATATCACCTTGTCATATTATCATCTTGTCAGATTATCATCTTGTCCGATCATAATAGTTCTAACATGTAAATCAGTTATAACTCCATGAGCAATACCTCAAAAAGGGTCATCAAAAGATGTCTGCGATATAAATATAATATACCAGAAAAAAAAACATTCAAAGTCCTTGTAATGGTTAAAATTAAAAAACTAAAACTAAGAGTTTCTTAGTACCTTCCTAGCGCTTTCACCTCTTTAGTGGTTCCTCAGGGGAACATATTTTTTATGTGTACAGGACAACAACACAACACAGAAAGTGATGACGTCATGATACATTATGACGTCGCAATGCAACCTACCACAATTGATGCCAAAATTATCAATGTTACAAAAATAAATACATGTTTATAAAATTTTTAAGTTACAGGCATGAGTATAGTAACAGACTTTTTACATACATTTCCCCTATTTATTCATGCAACGATCTGTGCTGTTAGAACAATTTAAACCAGGTTTTAATGTATCGATTGACATTGATTCTTTTGACTCTCGCTGTACAGTGTCCTTTGTAGCTTGACATATAGGAATTACATGGTACTTATCATTTGCACAAGAATGTATATGTTTATTATCAGTTAAACATCTAAGTTGGTCACTTTTTGTCTTTTTTTTTTCCATTTTTGAATAACTATTAGGTACAATTTTCGGATCCCACAGCGTTACACCATGTGCGGTGTGCGTTTGATTGTAGGAACGTGTGCGCACTATGACAGCTTCATGTGCGGAAGATATACAAAATATTTATGCACGATGTGCCCACAGAAATTATTGTTCCTCGTGCAAACATACATCTGTAAACATGTTGTCCATTTGTATTTTTTTGTCATTCATAATCAGCTATTGTGCTTTTATTATCAAACTGACCAACTTAATTTACAACTTATTAAAATGATTGATATTTAGTTTTTTTCTTGTATGACCGATTTTCACGATGCATGCATTACTTATCATAGTTTGACTGTGTATATCTTTTCACCAATGCCATTAATTTGTTTATGATATAAACGAAAATAACAGCTACAATCTCCGTTTGGAGGAGCCCTTCTGACCTGCCTCTATACACAGGCAAGGCTTGGTAATAACCAATGTAAAGTCGAAAAGATACAAACGGAAGTAGCAATGGATGAGGAGGAACGGTCACAGCACATGTATGACATAAACATATTGCAAATTGGTTTTAGAATAATAATTTCACTCCTGTTTACAGCAATAGCTACATAAAACTATTACATAATACTTTTAGCGAAATTATCTATGCACAGCAGGACAGTAATCAAGGGCAGTAACACTTTCTGAGGATAAATAAACTAAAACATCCAATGTGCGTCACGCACAAACGTAATAAAATACCAATGAAGAGGAAAGCAGAGAGAATGCCCAATATATTTACTGATATATGGGAGTAACAGCCACAGAGTGTGCAACCACAATAGGAACCTATTTGAAAAGAACGTTGGCTAATAACGCCAAATGCATGAAGTAAGAGCCAGTATTAGAAGGCTAATCTCTCAAAAAGACAGAAGAGATATGACAAAAATAAAACAGCATAACAACAAGACTAAGTCGGAGGTTTAAACCCAGATGACTTAGCCTAGCCAGGCCCACTCTCTTCTTCGGCATTGTCATAGCCATGGTCTTTACTTTATAAACAACTAACATACAATTTCAGAAAATGTCTTCAAGACCCTGTATGAAGGACTTTCCGGCAGTATAATAAAGAGTTATTGGCCAATATATTCGACTGATTGGTAGTTAAACGCATTTCCAGGTTGAGTAAAGGAACCTGAATGGTCACAGCACAAATAACATAAATTATGTTCCCTTTTTCTCTCCATATGAGCAACAATCGTATACAAGTCTGTTTCCAGATTGTTTGACCTATGCATTGCACCGCCTGGTCGACGAACTTCCGGGTTCACGAACAAAACAAAATATCTTGTTGTGTTACAAGGTATGGACACTTTTCCAATTTGTTTAATGCAAAGCGTGAGGTAAGACAGGGAAACCAATAAGTCCTTATCATACGGTCTTATTGGGTCTTCTTACCTTTTGTTTTTCTGTGTAGAATTATTAAGTGTGGCAGTGAAATATTTCATATGTTAATCGTATACAAATTAATGATTCTGAATATTTGATAAATCCATTTGCTGCTCATGACACATCATTCACACTATCAGATGATTCAAACTCACTTAAAGAGGTGTTGTCAGTCCTGCAAACAAATCTGGACTTTGAATTAATATTGGAAAAACCCAGACCATTTGGATGGGGCCAAGATGTGGTTGTAGGGAGGATGTTTTGCCTGAAAGAAATCTATACTGGTATATCCATATTCTTTTTCAGTTGCACAACAATCATTACGATTGTATAACATCGATAACTGGATTGTTCATCAGACCTTACTTCTGCAACATATGTATGATGTCTTAATCACACCAAGAAAAGCACGTATGCGATACATACTGCAAAGTTTGTCTGATGAATAATTGTATAACAGAAAAGGAATTCAATGACTGTACTTTGTAGAAATCGCGATTGTTTGGAACAACATACAGCTTTTCAAGAATGGAACGGTCTCTAGTACCTAGTATCGATGTCCCAGACGTCACGTCACGATGCCTCGAAACCTCAAAGAAAATCATGATTGTGAGAAGTATCACTGCAAATCATGTGATGATTGGGCTTACACGGATCATTTGTATTATCTCCGTTGCACCAAAAATCCACGCAATACTTTCGCCTTGTTTTTGATGATTTCGAAACTACACAGGAATCGATGAACCAATGTTTTGACAAATACAAACCTACGCGTATGACAGGGTGTCGAGGGTGTACACCTGACATGTTTTGTAAGGCTTGTAGTCTTTGTATCAACTGTTGCGGTTTGAAGTGTGGAAAAAATGAACACATACCTAATCTAGTTGTTGCGCAAACGTTGGGTGCTTCGTGTATAGATTCGGATGAACTAGACTGTATGGATGAGTGCCCGACTGTTCATTGTAGTACAGTTGTGGGATCGCACAACGTTACACGATGTGCGATGTGCGCACGATGTGTGCACGGTGTGTGAACGGTGTGTGCACGATGGGCGAACGATAAAAAGCTGGACGATCATTGCTTGCGCACATCTGTGCGCACGATGAACGGACGTTGTGCGATAACAATCGTGGTTGGTGTAAACTGAGGAATGCCTTAACAATGTATACGGTTTCATGTTTAAACATATAAACTTGAAGTTTACGTATGTTTCTATATTCTAGCAACATCTATAACCTTATCTTTCTGTCTATACATTCTTATATTCAGAAGTTGTGTTTTCTGTGTTTTTATACAAACTTAATCGACACATGTAAAATTACAACACAATCCCGTATACAGTTTACATAACCACTTTGTACATGCACCTGTACCGTAGTTTTCACCCCGCCTGGGGCACTTACGTAACTCGTCGAGTAAGGCCGGGGTGTGAAAATCCAGGTGAAGGGGAGCTATAGGCAAACGAATGCAAATAGCAAATACTATTCATTACGGTCGAATGGTATCGCATATCAGCTCTGTGTGTCAGGCACTTGTAAGGTAAAACTCCGGCCACCCATCAAATTGTTATTTACCTGTTCTGTAACCGTGGTTCCAAACCCGTTCTTGACAGCCTAACGGTCGCTGAAACACTGTGTAACACGCATTGTGAAATTGTATAATCTTGATTATTGTGATGAGAAATTACAGATATATACACAGTGTACATTATCGCATACAATCCTTCCGTATTTTTGTCATTCCGTAATTTTGATCTACAAATAATACCAAATCGCACAGTTGTGCGGAGAGAAGCGCACAACGGGGCGAACGATTGCTAAATCGCACAGTTGTGCGCGCCATGTGTGGACGATGTGCGGACGGTGTGTGAACGATGTATTCACGGTGTGCACACGCTATTTTTGGTGCGTTGTGCGGTTTCACAACTGTATTACGCCTTGTAGTAAATGTACAGGTGCTATAATTTAATATTCGAAGGATCTGAAATGTGTCTAAACTTTTTCAAGTGCTCCTTTGTAATGAACATCGGCATGTCACAAGTTTAGCTCACAATGTGAAAGGCTTCGACGGATACCTCGTGCTAGAATATGTCGAAGTCTGGTACACGTCCAGGAAACGGAATATTGAATTGCACAAAACAGTACCTGATGGTTGAGGAGCTCAATAATAAAGGTCTAGATTATCTGAGCTCCCTGCTTATGCAACTAACCACCTTACCCAAAGCGTTCGGACCTCCAAAATTAAAGAAGGGATATTGTCCTCATTTGTTTAACAAATTGGTCAGTTTGATCTATGAAGGACCTTATCTCGACTTATCATGTTATACAATCGATCAAATTATGCCAGAAGACCACCATGCATTTTTGACCTGGTACGTTGAACAAAAAGGTAAGTTTGGCTTTCACAAAGAACTCATCAAATACTACAAGAGCGACGTTGACATTCTTAAGCGTCCTTGCATTCACTTTAGAAAGCCTATAATAGATTCAACCAGTGGTGCGGCTATACAGTTGTGGAAAAAAAACGAATACATAAGAAATATTATCAAGACTTTAAATGTGTAAGATCGGTTGGATCCGAAAGAAAGTATTTTTGGTGGACGAACAAGTGCGATAAAACTACACCATTTGGTAAAAGACAACTAGAAAATCCGTTGTTCAGACATCAACAGAGCATTCGTAGGAACATGGTGCGTACTCGAGATCCTGGAAACCCTCGTTCAAGTGTATCCATTGCTGAATATCTACGAAGTCTACCATTTCAAAGAGACTTCAAAGTATGATCCCACGACAAAAAAGGTGGGATTTTCACGTCTTACGTAACTACACTCCTCAAATAGGAAGCACGTTGATGGCCGTCTGATTGTACAACACACTTTTAACTCCAAACTTATGTATCCCAATACTTTGACGCCAACCAACTCTTCGAGTATTGAAACCTCGTAACGTATTCTACAAAACAATTGAAGAACTTTCAAATCATCAACGATATTTTACTTTTCAAATACCAAAACAGCACAGTATGTATTTTCAAAGAAACTTCAACCAACATTGTTATAGCACCATTCACCATCTGCTGGACCAGACTTACATAGTATGATGTCATGAAACTAAATGATAGAGTGATTTACCATGACACAGACACCGTCATTTACATCTACAGACCTGACAATCTTACCCTGGGTAATTATATGAGAAATCTGACCAGTGAATTGGACGAAGATGAATTCATCTCAGAATTTGTTTCTGGTGGAGCAAAAAACTATGCTTACGTTACTAACAAAGGAAATACGTGTTGGAAAGTTTGGTTTCGGAATAACAATGAGAACAACCAAATGGTCAATTTTGAGGTTATGAACGATAGTGTAACTCATACACAGACTGTACCCAGGATGAGTACCAACATCACGAGAGACATGTGTAATAATTGACTATATAATAGACCAGAAGTTAAATCGTATAAATTGGTATATGACAAACGTATTCTTGATCCATTTTCGTCGTGCATATGGCCTATTGGTAACTGACTTCATCAATGCTTCTTTTATTACCAATGTGGACAAACAGTTATAACGTCAAAAGCAAATATAAGCTTTATAATAAAAGTATATTTTTTTCTGTTATGTTTTTGACAAAATATTACTCTACAGAAAATAAGAAGATAATAAAAAATAATCACCACATATCCAAGGAGTTGTTCAAAGCTAAAACATTACAATAAAACTAAATAAAAAGGAAGATAACAATTGTTTAGAGAAACAAAAGAAGAGAAACTAGATAAAAAAAGAGAAGCGGGGAACAATGCGTCGACTGGTCATCGATGATACCCTGTTTAATACGAGTTAATTACAGTTTTTTTGTAATAAATTGAAAATCAAACTGGGGACATGTAGCCATTTTCTGTCATCATTAAATTACACGAAATTGGAAGCGATTTGCATGCCAAACAGGATGACTCCAAAAACAGGAAGACTCCAAATCAGGATGACTATATATAAGATGGCTTAAAAAAATCGTACAAAATACTACATTTTCGTTGAAAAATCGATTAATATTTCTTTTTCTAAAGAATAAAATTCGAAAAAAATGAAAAAATACTTCATTTCTACTTAAATCATTCAAAAGCTACATTTTCGTTAAAATTGAAAAATTCAAGTAAAAGGGATAACACCAAAAACAGGCCGACTCCAAAACTTCATATAACGCGTTTCTGCTAGTTCAACTCGGTAAGCATGAACACTTGATGAAAATGACAATTTTGTCATTAAAATGTGGATATATCAATCACTTTATCAGTCGTTAATATCGTATGTAATGTATAAAATCTAAACCGAAATAATTAACGACAAAAGAGAGATAATTCTGGATATTTTGTATGCTTGAAGAGTTGCAAACACTCGATGACAAAACCAACCCGAAAGTCGAAAGAAACTCTAAAGTCATACAAAAATGCGATGACGACGTCAAAACCAACCCAGTCAGTCAAAAAGTACACCCTACAGTCATACAAAAATTCGATGACGTCATTGAAAAATAGATTAGAAAAGTTATCCTTACGATCTTAGTTATCCCTATTTTTGAGGATAACCTTAATGGCATTTTACTAGTATTATATAGGCATAGTGTATTTTGAGAGGGGGTATTTACCCACTCTCAAATAACACTATGTAATCATGTTATGGTCATGAGCGCAAATTGTTGTTGGTTGGTTAGGTCCCTATTCCGGTTATTACCAGGCCTGTTATCTTAGATGGTATCGCACATATTCAAAAAAAATTCAAAAAATGATGAAATACATTTTTCTCAAAAATAACCACATAAAATGATGTTGTGACCATTTTGCAAATTATCGCACCTGTACGAAAAACTATTTTTTTCTGATTTTGACCTTCATCCGGAAGTGACGTCGATACGGTTATCTACTTACGGGGAGTTAGTAAAGCCATGTACTCGTTCTTAAATATTCTCCATCATGTCCAACATTATTGTGGACATATCCAGACGTGTATGGGCGGGTTTTCTTTCCAGTTTAGTATCGTTCTGTAAGATAAGCCGTTAGATTCGCCACATCAATACAATTGCAACGTCACGTAAATATATATAAAAGTTAGGGAAATTCTACTCGAGGGTGAAGTATTAAGGAAAAGACTAAGATTTGGTCGTCTTAAATATGCCGAGTAGATGATGCCGTTTAAGGTAAGTTTTAAGGTAAATGCGATCATCTTAGGTAAGCTGTAATGTACTTAAGGTACTCTTGAGTAAACCTTCTGGTTCACTTAATCGTTAACAACACTCCTGTTCTACGAAATATTTAACACACTATTTCAGGTTTGATTTCTGGATGCCGCAATTTTTAAGCGTACCAGAAGAATCTAAGGGGAATCAAAGCCCCTCTTTTGTATGACGTTATACGGTCACCATATTGGCCATGTGACAAACGTTACACAACTATGACGACAACAATGACGTCAGAATACCCCATCCTGTACTTCATGTAAACCTCACATCATTATGTGTATTAACTATTTTGTCATCGGTGTCAAAGTAAAATTAAGATAATCACCATGTTAAAACATTTTTTTTTTAATTTAAGTACATGTCAAACAAGAAAATATGTACAAAATTTAGAAAAGCAGCTGATTGGTCTTCACTCGTTACGTCAAACATACAGAGGATTTCTGAATTATCATTTTAATGACAATATACTGAAAAATGGGTCAAATATATCGGCCAACTGTACCTTGGTTTAACACTCTTTCACATAAAGAAGTTTTAAGATTGTTAATCAACAATTCAATGATTTGTTCAGTTCAGTCTAGGTTTTCAAGGTCTTACCATTTTGAAATAATGTGTCTGCATCTATCTCGCGAATATTATTATCTGTTCATATTCATATATTTATATTCAATACTTATATTTTCATATAGAATTATCACTTTGAATTCAAAGACATGCATTTTCTAATATAAAGGACATTTTTGCTGAAAATAAAGCCTTTGTATTAGCGCGCAGAAAATAAAGACATTGTTAGGTGAAAATCCCACGTAAAGGTGCCGGGAAGATCGGACGATATAGAAACATCTAGAACAAGGTATAACGTGGGATATCCTTATCTTAGGTGCAATAATCGTATGTGTTTTGAGCTCTGATCCTACTGACCTCTCGGTTTTCGTTCCTAATTAATTCTTCATCTCACTTGAATATCTGAAATGTATCAGTTATGATATTTGTCTCTCATGCTGTTTGGATGATTCGGGATATGATCTTTTGTTCTTGATCTCTGGTTTCTCCGTTTCGATTCGAGAGATGGTCTTAATTTCATCGGCTGATCACCAGCTCTTCCAAAGAAGGCAATGTCTTTTAACTGATTTAACGTTCATAACCGTGGAACAAGAATGATATATGTCATATTAAGAGTAAATGTCCAATTTATTGCTTCGTATTAAATTAGATCAAACTATCTCAATCCTTAATATTGGAGAGGTCTTTCAATGATTAACAATTGTTTTTCAAGATTGGGTTCAAACCCTTTGATCATTTGCTGATCATAGTTCTGTATCGCATCACTAGAGTTTCAAATAGGTGCTTCCCTTATTTGTCTCTCTAGTTAATTATTTTACGTTACAAACGTGTTGGCTCTACATGTAGACTGACGATCGGTTCCCGCGGTTAGTCACCTAATTGGTGGAATTAAATATTGCACAGTTAAAATAGAATACAAGTTGAAGAATAAATTACCGTTTTAGATAAAAAAAAACTTTTATTTATTTAAAAGATCAACTTTGTCGTTTTGCTATATTGCTAAAAAGATGTTAAGAATACTTCGGAGATGGAATTTCATTCTTGTGTCATTTAATACTACTTACGTAACCTGACAGAAGTTTCTTATTTTGACGTAGGCTTAGCACGTAGTGCGGAGACCGGAACCTAGGTAAGCAAATAAATTCCATCTGAAGGTCATCTACATTTGTAAAATGTAGTTTTAATGTTTGTCGAACTTACTGGTTGATGTCTGTTATGATATGTATATGAACCAGTAGAAGACCCCAGGTCAACGAACAGAAGCATTACTGGTACGATATTTTGTTCAACTCGATGTGATTGCTCACTTTGATTCCCGCTACTGGAAAAAAACTCTGTCGGCTCACTTAACGTCAACAATATGTAGCAACGGTCAATATATTTCACGAGGAGTCGAACCCGTTACATGAAGTTTAGTTGTCTGATGCTCCACCGATTTAGCTAAAAAAATGTGTTTTTTTCCAGCTTAAAAGTCGATAGGATGCGACTGGTACCAGGGTTACACTATTTACATGTGGTTAAATTAAACATTCGCTAATGGCACCAAACACTTCCAAGGAAACTATGATTGTTTATTTTACAAATGCTTACACACTGTAGGGACGGCATGTCTCGCATGATCGTAATATCTTGGTTTCATTTCGTTTATTGAGAAGCAACCGACGCTAACTTATCATGTCTTCGCCACAAAGGGACAATACGTAATGCAAATCGTGTTCACGCTGTGTGAAGCAGAGGAAGAATATTGCTTAAGCGTATCCTCGTTACTTCGCCCCTCAGTTAATACAGACAGAGGAATGGAAAGCTGAGTAAATGATGTCGAAGAAATGAATATATAAGGATGTTTTGCTATCTTTGTCTGCCTTCTTGTCTATGAAGACAACCGGGCGAAAGTAGCCTCATTAGCGTCCTGTTTGGTGAACTTGTTTTGTTGGACGGAAAGGTGTTTTTTGATACACACGAAGAAGGCTTCGCATAGGGATTGTCTTATGGGAACGAATGTGTTTATATGCTCCTTGATGATTCTTTAACTGATTTTCAAGCTTTGCGCTCTTACAGAAAAAGCAACTTTACTGTTAGATACGTCAAGGGAAGTAATTGTCTCAAATGTCACCGATATGAAAATCAGGTCAGGTAACTGCGTGTACGGGTTATATGGTGTTTTCTCTTACGAGCGATAAGGATCCTTTTAATATTTGCAATGGAAATTATTTGGATATATTCTCCGGACTCGCAAGTCACAGTGTCCCTCTCTGTGCTTCGTGTTAGGCAAACTCAAACTGAGAAATGCCTGATTGAACTAACTGACCATTTAGTACAGTAAAATCTGTCACTTTGCTTGACTTTCTTCTCCGACACACTAAAGAATAGATATATAAGGTACAACTCATGAACCCTAGGGATACTATAGCTTAGAGGCAGGGTAGTCTAGTGGTAGAATGCCGGGCTCGTCATCGAAGGGTTGCGGGTTCGAGTCACGTCACTGTTTTGTATCTTTGAACAAGATACTTTACTCCGCGTGTGCCAGTCTACTCAGCTGTAAATGAATACATAGTTGGGTAGTACTTGAATTGTTGAATTCTACCTGTGAGTGCCTTAATGACAGCACCGGTTGTTTGCTCCCCAGGCAGTTGAGAAAGATAGTGGCTGGTTGCAAATGCCCTATAACCACGGATAATAATTTATGAACCGCTTTGACACGACCTACGAACTAGGTTGTGATAAAGGGCTATATAAGAACCTCGGATTATTATTATTATTATTCATGAATTATTAGTTTAAATATTTCCTGGCAGATGGCAGTAATGTGTGTTGTAGGGACCACGGAACCAAATCAAAAATAGATTGTGGGGTTTTAATAGATTTAATAGGAAGGTGAATGTCTCGGGGCCTGCTGGTTGGATATTTAGGTGGCAAAAGTTTCAAAGATTTTATGTGTGGGTTGAGCAATATATATAGATGTAATATGTATTAAAAAACAAATCAAGTCTGCTTTTGCCTGGGGGAGTTTATTAAGTGTGTACTTTGTTGTAAATGATGGTCAATTGTTGGTGCCGAAGATGGTGGCCCCCATATAAAAAAGTTCAAATAGCCAGAATTTTTAAACATTTTATTTACAGTTGTGTGAGATGATATTCTTCAAAATGAGGGCAGGTAAACCAGTGTGGATAACCCCATTTAACCAGGACAGTGGTAAACGTTAACACTACCGTCTATGGAAAATAATTTGGTTCTGCGGTCCCTATAGAAAGATGCAGGCTATGGCGTTTTACACCATTCAAGCGTCCCTGGAAACCAGATGATGGGACCCACCAGCATATTTCTGGTGGTAAATATAATCATAGATGTGTTTTGGCAGAATTTAGAGGGAAACTTAGCTGCAGGAGGATACTATGATGGAAATATACACCCATATAGAGTGGGGAGGGGGGCCATTGACCAGGGAGGATATGTGCGTTTTGTGGTTAGATGACCAAATGGACACAGAACAACAAAGATAGTGCTCCGACTGTCACTGATGGTACATCATATAAAGCTGAAGGAGGATTTACCTAGAAGGGACTATGACGTCATGATTTTGAAGGTTCAGTCATCTCTGCCACAACTCTGCCTGCCTGTCTGTCTGTCTGTCTGTCTGTCTGTCTTGTAAGATATACATTAAAAAATAACAAAGGCATTTTTTTAAGTTCTCAATATTGTAATGTTTCATTTCTTTTTCTCAGTCATCACTCTGTCTTTCACATAAATGTCATCATCAATTTTATTGTTACGTAATTTGAATAGTTTGTGTCTCTTATTTCTCTTTTGAATTTTACACCACAATTATGTTGTTTTTTTTCTTCTGTATCTAGGTCCTTGGACACAGAGCTCCCAGCAGTGATTGGAGACCCAACCTCACTACACTGTACTTTAATAGCAGTCCCCGGTCCATAGTTCACAGGATACACTGCCCTATTAACTCTACCTGAAAAGTTACGAGTAACGTTCACACGTGTTGGAAGACCCTGCTTCAGCTGTCTGTTCACATATTCTACCTTTAAGGTCGACAGGTTCCTCAGGGTCATTTCCAACACAGAGTCACCCGAGACAGGCCTTAACTTTCTCCATCAGAATTGTTGACAGTTGCCTCCCCATCGCTGACCTTGAAATCGCTTGGTAAATATGCGTTGTCTGTTAGCAAGTTATTTCTTTTCTTCCCTGCACACACTAGTGATTTGGTCCTGTACTCACAATGTACGCCTTGGTAACACTTCACGATTACCTCCCTTACACCATGAGCAGCCCTCTCCTATCACTGTCTTTCATCTCAGCCGTTGTTATGTAAACATTATGTAATCCTATCATGGTGGTGTTGGATGTTGTACTGTTCGTACAGTTATGAGTCTTTACTTGTGTGTCTGTTTTACAAAAAGTCAAAAATTAAGGGGGTATAGGTCTTAAAACTGAGTGATCTTCCCTGATCTTCAGACAATATGTTATATATTTCTGAGTAGTACTGTACATGTACTTTAATAAAAACTCAAAACCATAATTCTAAGTATAATATTTATTAAGATATTTAAGTTTACATTTTGAAATTGATTCACTTTTCGTGTCTTTTCTTGCAGGAATCTTTATCTTCAGTACCAGTAGAAGATTTGGCCTGCCAGCCCAATCCTTGGAGCCAGCCACTTCCCATTTTAGTTTCATACCCTATGGTCCTGACTGTTTCAAAAATGGTAAATTTGAAAAATATGTGGGATCCTATAGAGACCACGGAACCAAATCAAAAATAGATTGTGGGTTTTTCCCTTTTGGGCAGAAGATTTAATAGGAAGGTTAATGCATCGGGGCCTGCTGGTTGGATATTTAGCTGGCAGAAGTTTCAAAAGTTGTATATGTGGGTTGAGCAGTATATATAGATGTAATATGTATATTTTTATTTTTTTCAAGTCTGCTTTTGTCTGGGGGAGTTTATTAAGTGTGTAATTTGTTGTAAAGGAAGGGTGTCTAAAAGGCCTTTTTTTTGGGCCCCAGTATATTCGGATTTTCACCTCCTTATTTTGTTCAGGGATGTCCTATTTTATGACATGCGGAAAAGCTAAGGTAAAACTTTGACCGAAAGTGGGTTTCTGGGGGTACCAAAAGGGATATGGTAAATCACAAATATAGTTTGCTGTTTTCAAAATGAGCTTAAAAACCGAAATAATACCATTTCTATTTTTGAAAACATGTATAAATTAGACAGGCATATGTAACAGAATGAAAAAATGACAGAAATCAAACAAAGGATTACGTCAGGGGGTCTTTTTTGTTCATTTTCAATTGAAAAGTAATTTGTTTTCTTAATAACTTCCTTTCTAATTATTATTTTGACTTGAAATTTACAACTTCACCCATTTAAGTAGACTTAGATAAATTGCATATTGACTACATACTTTCCTTTTGTTTTATACTGAGTTATGGCTTCTGGACACATACCAAACTTGGCTTTTTCAAATATCTATCAATTTCAAGTGAATTAATAGGTGCATGACACCCTTTATATGCTATAAGTATAAGATATCAATTGTTATATACATCATATAAAATTTGCTCAACACCTGTGGCTGAAGTGAGTTCTAGGTCCTGTTTCGTGATTTTTTTACTTATCAAAGTTAACTTACAAATCAAAAATGGCATTTGCCACCACAGCTACTGTAAAATGATTGATTTCATATATAAAGTTTGATTTGCTGGTAATGTTAAGTCTCCTAGCCTAAAGGAAAGTATCTGCTTTAATCGTTAAAAAATAACCGATTTCATTGATTTATGAAATGTTCTGCCTATTTCCAATGTTTTTCCGCTGATTGTACATAAAAGGCATTTGGGGATACGCATGTTACTTGGCATAAAGTTTAGTTATATGATGAAATTCAATTTGTGAAAGTTTCATACTTATCCCACAATGCCATTTTACTTAAAAATACATTTTCCTGTGATTTAGATTACAGGGACCAAAGTGCATCTCCTTGCCTAACACCAAATATTTTCTGACAATACTAGTCTATATGAATGTATGTAAATTAAACAGGCTCAGTAGAGTATCTATAGCAGTAAGAGGGGCGTTTGACATGCTACACTGACCAAAAGTCAGATAGTTTATGCTTTGAAAACGCAAAAATGAAAATGATAAAATGTTATGAAAGAGAACACCATAGAATGTTCCTTTATGAATCAGAAGATTAACACACACATACTCAATATATCAATTTCGATGAAATAAATTTATTATGAATTTGATAAAACAGCATTAGAACAGCAAATATGATCATCTGAAATTCAACAAAGATGGGTGCCAATTTGGGCCTTCTGGTGGCCATCAACGATAAGGTTTATGTTTTGTCTACTTACCTTCATGATAGGACATGAGTTTAAGTTCAGCTTGGAGACCATTCCGAAATAGGAAAGCTTAAAAAGGGCCACCAAAAACAAAGGGTCTCTTTTTGACAAAACTACATGTTGTTTTTAAACTTTTTTACATGATTGTGATGTATTGTATAACACTGAAACTACATTTGATATGAATGACCGAAAGTTGAAAAGTAAATCAATGTGAATTGTATTTATAAGTATCTGAACCAGATATAAAGGGGGGGGGGGGCAAAATGTAAGCAGGAGGGGGTTACTTTCCATACTTTTTATATTTGTTTTTCATAATAACTATGCTGTTTTTCACAAAAGCCACAAACAAATGTTACACCACAAAATAGTATCTGAAAGGAAAATAATAACATGCAGTGTTGTCAAATAGACCCCATACGTGATATTAGTCCACTCTCTTCCCCCTAATAGTGATATAAGTCCCCCTCTTTAGCCCTTCATATTTCGGAATTGCCCTCCAGCTTAACTTAACTGTATGTCCTATCATGACGGCATAGCCCCAAGGTAATTATATAGAGAAATAAAAGTTATCTGTGGTAGCCACCAAAGGCCAACATTGGCACCCATCTTTTTAGACACAAATACATTAATATATTACAAAACAGTTTTATTTTAACCTTAGTACATGTTATCGCCTCATGAAAGGATGCTTTTAAAAACTGTAGAAGTGATTAAAGTAATACTTTAGTAAAAGTAGACCGTGTAAATAAAGGCCGAACCACGAATGAATTATATTGGTAAATTCTGTCATACAAGAAACATGTATGTTGTACTCAATGGAAATCCATTCACTTGTCTATTTATTTCATCTATAATGTATCTTAATTAATAAAAATGTTACTGTTATTGTTACACCATATTCTAAATATTGTGAATAGAGCGGATTTTTGTGACCAGTCGTCAATCATCGTTTTATTGTTCTCTTACAGTGTAAAACATATCATTATACTTATTATTTGGTTCTTGACACCATGCGTAACACAACAATGATATTACACTGAAATCCAATATAAAGAAAACAAATTGTTTGTTCTTTATGCATACGTAATGCATTGCATTGTAGTATAAGAGCAAAGTATGTACAGGCTGAGAACAGGAAACATTTTTCACAGATATTGGGTAAAAAATATATATATAATTTGACCCACTCGCATTAGTCCTATCCCCCAATCCCTACAAGCCAAGTCAGGGTCGTAATTTTCACATCAATCAGGCAATCCACGATAATAATTCCAACGAAATTTACAAAAAAACGTTATTGACTTGTATACACTTTATACACTATAGTAAACATGCCCCTCCCCAAGGGGAATGGTTAATAATGAGTAAGGAAATTCATTTTTGAGAAGAACCTTAGGTAGGAGCATAAGAAGTTTTGTTTGATTCTAGCATAAGTACGAAAGCGGTTGATACAATTTTCCCTTTTGGACCCTGTCCCGAAAGCCCCAAGTGTGAGTTAGGTTATAATTCTCGCACTGTCAATATGTCAATCAATAACAATGATTCTTGATTCTTACCTACTCTATGTCCTATTGGGAATAAACAGAATATGTTGGTGTAACTTCCCTATATAAAGGAAAGTAAGTTTTCCCCTTCCCTTATGGAATGGGTAATTTATGGATTTTGAGATTAAAATGTTTTGATAAAATTGCATCCATGAAAAGTGTTCTAGCATATTTGGAACTGAAAAGGATGACTGTTGATAATTTGGTATATTTGATCATTTTGAGCCCCATACAAGGCCCCGGGGTCAAGATGCAAATAATTCACAATTTTGGTCAGCTATATAATCTTCCTGTAAGTTTCATTGAACTGGTTTTGGAAAAGAAGTAATGGCCGCATTGAAATTATCAACTGGTAGATAAGGTGAGCGGAGATATTGTCCAATTCATCGTTCAGTACTTGAACAAGCTCCTGCAAGGTGGACTGCTGATTTTGCCGTTACCTAATGATTCGCCCGATATTTTCCTAAACGTAATATATGGGTGACGTAGCGGGTGATTTAGATGTCCAAAAAATACATTAATATTAATTTGCAGCAGCAAAGTTCTGCAGTTGATTAGTATGTGCTTGCAAGTTATCTTATTGAAAAACAGAGCCAGCGCCATGATGTCATAAGAATAGGAGTATATCCGGCCTCATACTTTCGCACTATATTCGAAGTTCAATGACCTACCGCAGGCTGTGTACGGTTGACACCAGAACACCGCTCCCGACCATCATACTTTCACCACCAAAACGGTCCCGTTTAACGATGAAATAGTTCGCAAAGAGTTCATCTAAAAGTTTCGAGACTCTACTCCTATTTCCAACACGTAACAAGCATAATCTGAACCGATCCGTGAAACGAACAATGTTCCACTGGTGTAGCTCCCAACAACTGTGTACCACTGTCCTATTGAAGTTGCTGATACATTGTCGTTGTGTCATATTTCATACAAACGCATAACATGACGGTTCATTCAACATGAAGTTCAAAATCAAAACTCGGATATATCAATAGACACTTCTCCATCCTTCATGTATTACTATTTATCTCCTTTCTTAAGTCTCTTTCTATCATTTTCATTCGTTCTCAAAAATTACTAGAAAAAACTACACTTCAATAACTGTACGTCTGGCGTGGATAACTGAAACCCCCTCTGCAATCTGCGAACAGTATTTAAACATTTTAGCAAAATAATATATATATATAAGAATAATAATAATATAACCCTGCATTATTCAACATTCATGCTATGCCTGACTGACAACTAAACTGATGATAACGATATCCATTCTCGTTTCTTATTTGCATGCAATCTCCTTTTGCTTTCATTCCTATGTGTTAGCTAGTACAGCAGCTATTTTTCATCAGTATAAGGTGATACATGGAATGACATGTGTTTAAAAAGATATACCACAGGAGCGAAATGATATCCGTTCGTCAAATTCAATGTAACAATATCAATGACTCAGATTCAAGATTTCACAAATCGTCGTCCATTCAATTGTTGTGATGCATTCTTGTAACAACATTATCAAAAAAGTTATTATGAAACGTTAAAACTACAATCTACATCTGAAACTACCCATGATTAGCAAATTATTTCTTCAATGTGTGGCAACATACTGTACTTCTTTAAGCATACCCAGGAGTGCCTTATTATTGTTTATTGTTTGTTTTATAAATCTGTATAGGGTTGCCTTCTTCTGACCATTTCCTAGATCTTCATCAACAAATCATTATTTAAAAAAGAAATTACTTCATTATTTCCATGATACATATGTATAATAAATATGTGAATATTAGTGCTTGTAGAGCACGAGACCGATCTTGAAATGCTTTTTCAAGATTCATAGGCATAATTATATTACTAATTGATGTTAAAAAATAGCAAACTGTGCTGCGGACAATCTTTGGTATCAAAAACGAGCTAAAGCATATGTAACTTCTTCCTACAGACGGATCCCTCTTTATAAATGTGACGCCACATCTTTGATATATATATATATAAACGTATGGCAAATGGTACACGTGGATGAAATAGTAAGTTATGCTTGTATTGTAGAACGATAACTAGACAAGTATAACAAGATGAGTGAATGTAGTAATTCAGTAAGGACATAATAATCTGAATAAAAGATCGTTGATGTCCAGCAAGTCATTAACGATGCTTTAAACTGAAACAGAAACAAAAAAAAACAGAATTATATCGAAATAGATTATTAGAACTTGTCACCCCTTTGGGGTAAGATAAAGGTATCTCAACCCATGTGGGGCGATTCATAAGTTGCCAAACACAAGGCTGTACCGCGCGTTTGGCAACTGAAGATTTTTTCCGCGAGGGTTGAGATTCCCAATCTCACATCAAGGGGGTGAATATTTTGTATTCTCTTACCCTGTTCACCCATTGTGTATCATATACATGATACAGGCTAAATGCAGGATTGAGGTGACGCTGATGCATTATTGACGTGACGTTATACATTTGTTATAAATAGGAGAAACCGCCTGTTCAACAATAGGTTGAGACAAGGATATCTCACACCAGGGAAAGTGAGGATTCGCCTGTCCAGGGTTAAAAGAAAGCTAATCCATTTCGAATTAACATTATAGCAAGATAAAAAGAGGCCCAGTGACCTTTATAGATCACCTGGTATTTTATTTTCAATTTGAAACCAGCTGAGTATCATACAGGTTTGTCAAAGGAGAACAAGAACAAGTTGCAAGAAGAACTACATGTACATCGGTTTGGGAGAGTAAGAAACCAAAAACATGTTATGTCACAGGGAAGTGGTCTTCAGGGGTTGATCTGTACCTCCGGGCCCTCCCCTTCATTTGTACAGGAGCAAATATTTCCTGTTTCCCCTATTGCCCCCCCCCCCCCCCCCCCCCCCTGTCATATGGGGGGGGGGGTCACATTCTCCCGTTATACAAAGTTGAGGCCCCTTTGTCAAACGATGCTATAAAACAAGTTTGGTAAAAATCCCTTCATCGGTACAAAATGAGAAGGATCTTTAATTGTTTCCTCTTTTACCCATATCTGGCCCCGCACATCTGCCCCCAGGGGGCATACCCTTTCGTTTATACAAAATTTGAAACCTTTTAGCCAAATATGCTCTTGAACAAGTTTGTACAAAATTGAGAACACTTTGGCCATTGATGTTCCAGACCAAATTCGGTGATAAACGAAAAAGTTGACGGACGACAATTAAGCTCTAAAATGCAATACATAAGACTCAGACGATACTATTCGATTGCAGCGTCGTGTAAATGGGTTTCTTTCATTCCCAATATTTCTTTTCTTTTTAAAATTCAACGTCCTTGTACCTAAAAAGGTCTTATACGGAGGTGTGACGATGGATAGACTACAGAACCAGATTAACAAAATTATGAGTGGTCTAATCGGTGATACAGACCAATTCTCTTTTATAGGGCATTTCAACAAATGATGAAAGACATACTGCATTTTTGCTGCAGTTTGATTTTCGCCTGTTTCGCTCTCCGTAGCTTTCGGGGGAACGGCGAGATCCTAACTGGGCGATAACTTCCCGGTTTACAGTAGTATTGTTTATACAAAATTGAGAACACTTTGGCCATTGATGTTCCAGACCAAATTCGGTGATAAACGAAAAAGTTGACGGACGACAATTAAGCTCGTATTGTTGCTATATTAGTATTATTCATCTTCTCATTATTCTTCTGCTATAATTTAATGGTAACAGATTTGTTTATTATATCTCAGATAAATTGTAGATCATAATCAGAAGAAGTACTAATTTTCAATTAGTTTTAAAAACAATTATATTGTCATGACGTGATATTTGAAAGACGAACGTAACACGCAAACAGGTAATCGCACTTTTAAACTTTAGTAATCTATACCATACACAAACAATGAATAACACTGCATCATACAGCTATTGCGTACTTTTAGGTCTCATTGGTTGTGTTAGGGTAAACAATGTTGGAAATCCAAACGACTGTTGAAATAGTAATTACGTATCGATGAAGCAATCAGTTGCATCTTTTTAGATAGTTTGTAGTTCAACAACTGTTTTCGGGGAAAAGTCTGTGTCAAACGACAACATTGGGGTTTTTCATGCGCTAGTTTTGGGTACGAATTTCTTAGAACTCCTCAAGTTGTACAAGGTCTAGAGTCAGAACAGTTGATCTGTAACATGCCGAGATGATTACCCATTCAGTCTGATATAGGTCTCAGATGTCAAATGTTTTAAAACTTTCAGTATTCTTAAACCTGAATATTTGAAAAAAACTATCAAAACATCATATTTTGCCAAGATGTCATGAACGCCAATGCACGTGTTTTTCTCATGTAATGTGAATTTTCTGTTACTGTTATCATGCTGCAATATGACATTCCTTGTCATCTCATGATCACAGTCCTAAATAGTAATATACCATACTGTTTCATTGTGTCTTATTTTGATTCATACCGTAGTTAACATTGCAGAGAAACTTGCATTATATCTGCTATAGTCTTTTTAATCTTAAAAAAAACGATAACCTCTTTCAGGTTTACTACAATAATTTTGAGAACCATAAATGTAAATGTAAATATTTGGGAGATATTTACTTTTACTTAACGTTAACATCCCCCGTTGGTTGCTCGTTCTCCTGTGGTAAGGGTTCGGCATGCTTGGTGAAATCGACATCTGCATAATCTGATCTGTTTTCGACGCCATGGATAACCGTAAACATGCCTTTCTCCTGCTCTCCTTTGAACTCCACATCCAAGTAGATGAGACCATCTTGATTCTGATAAGAGATATTAAAAAGCATTTGTAATTGAATATATATTATAGAGTAATATTCTGATGAATATTATCTTTGTTTCGTTAAATAACAGCAAGTAGACGTTTTACTTAAACAATGTTTACTTAGGTACTGTTTACTTATATTGAAGCATAGGTGATGAACAAAATAATTCCCCTTTTCTTGTGAGATCGAAGTATAGTCACAAAAAATACTATCTTTTTCTCTGCTTTTTCAATGAGTTTTCCACTGGAGTTTCTTAACTAGGGTGAGAAAATGTTGGAAAAAATAATTAACGAAAGTAGCTTGCGGCCTGAATTTTGCCAACATTTTGCAACATTTTCTAATCCGGAGTTATATATTCCACCATGATAGACATATATGTAGATTATACCCATTCAACTACTTAACATGTGCCGGAAGCCTTTTTCGTATCTACCGCAGTATCCATTTGCCTTTGATACGCAAGGTGACAAAGATAATGTAAGTATTTGATCGTGGCTGTTCTTTTGCGCTCACTTTGTCAAGTGAAGGCTCAGACGGGCCCCGGTTTCTAGAATATTTAACTATTTAGAAAACAAGTGTGGTCACCTGGTTCTCAGACTTTGGGGGATAAGCTTAAAATGAAATGCAGCTGGGAAATTCGTCGTGAAAATGTAGGGGCTGATAGTCATGCAGTCCAGTGAAGCATATATGTCTTCATTTCACAAGCTACACTTTTTATCATATCTGACCCTGTGGGCAGTTGTCCTATTTTTCCTATTTAGCCTGGATATATTTGGGAGGAAATTGTTATAATCAGTCACCATTCGGTTGAAGGAAGATAAAGAATAAACACTGAAGTCATGAATATGCGAGATGTTGATTTCAATGTATCAAATCAAATATATCGACATTGCTCGTCAACACATAAATCAGCAATTGACAGATATGCAAACACTTCTATAAGCCAGTATAACTGTAATTTAAGCGGAACATTCTGACTGTACATAGATATAGAAGATTGATACATATATATATATATATATGTTTCTTCGCTAGTAGATCTTTGAATAGATACATGTATAAAATTATATGAGGGTACCCTCGTTCGACAAATAAAACCAGTACCGCAACTTGCTTGTTAAATGGAACATTTTTGGGGTGGTTTTTGAAAGACTGTTAGTCTGTGTGAAAATGATACATGCGTGCGAATGGTTTATCGTCCAATAATTAATGGTTATTAACCAATGAAAATTGTCGTTACAATGTTCAATAGATAGCGTTGTAATGATGCGCAACTTTATATATATGTTTTTGTGATTTTTTTTTTATTATTTATTTATTTAATAACAAAGTATGTCTGCTGGCATCTGATGTATGGATGCGTCTTGTTTTCATACAATTATGCCACAAATGTTCTACATCGAGAAAATTATCTGGTTGCATTATCCTTGTTCCTGTTTACTTTTTTGTTAAGATACAACGGCAGACTTTTCTACGGTTTTCTATAAACATTGGTAAAGTATATACATCCCCATCAAAATTCATCAGGAAAGTGCAGTTCAACAAACATTCTAAGTGTTGCAACCTCCGATTTGTATTGCTAACGGGTGTTGTTATTAACGAAATGCAGCTGTCAGATCACTATGTCAACATTAATATTCAACGAAATGTCCATCTTCTATCAAAGTTTTGCATGTTTAACTGACCAAATACAGTTGGATCTTATCAAAGGGTCATTTATTGATGAATAAAGCATGACTAAACTGCTTGCATGGTCAATGCTAACAGTCAAATATTACCGCTTAAAATCTGTGTGGTAAAGTGTTCTTGTTAGCATTGACACGGCATATATTATATATCTATTCCCTTTAGCCATTTTTCAACGACAGTGTTTGCATAAAATTAAAGTATATGTGCTTAAAGTGTACAACATCCAATAAACTCAGTGCATCGGATGCTTGAAGTGACATGGGGTCGATGACGTCAAATACCTATTCTTAAATAATGGTAACGGTGATCCCAGAAAGCTCTCAACGGAAACAGTTTCTAAACATGGACATTAAGTTTCTTTAAAATTTGGTCACCTTATTCACCTCAGAATTTAAAATCACCTAAAACTCCATAATGATGTTTTTGAAAACACCTGTACATAAAAGTTTCATGAAAACTGGATAAGTAATAAGAGTAAAGAGTAATGACAGAAAAATTGAGGCATGGTACAGTTGGCCCTGGTTTTGATCCATCCCCAGAATACAAACTGGTAAAAGTAGAAGAGGGGCTATTTGTAAACATGTATGTTAGTTTCATGAAAATCAGATGAGAAAACGGGGTAAAGAAATGAAGTGCAATTATATCTATAGTAACATTGACCTCTTGTTTGACTCCGGATGCTAAATATGAAATGATTTCAAAGGAAAGCCTTTTTTTTAAATAATGGTAAAGTTATGAAACGTGACCTCGTAGAATATATGTTGCTTGTTAATAAATACCGGACGTAACACGACCACTGATCACAATTGAAATCTGTATAGTGAGGACATTGTCACGAATACCTGCAAGCAGTTCCCTATATATACACCACAACTGATCGCGATTAGACAATTATAATTACCTGGGTTTTCAGCAGAATTTAATATCAAATATAACATAGTTTGATCTTTGATGTATTATCATTCTGGTATTTTTTGAGATAGGATTACGTTTTGAATAAAATACAAATTCAGCTGAATTCCGGTAATCCTTACTATACAAGAGCTCCGCAAACGGATACATAATACGCCCGTCTGACCCTATCCAATGATTTTTTTGTTTGTTAAATTAAATCCATATTGTCCTTCGTAGACCCCACATGGACACCCATGTCAAAAATTAGTACAATAACACATGATCTGATTGAACTGTACACCACTGAAGAAACTTACACCAAAACTTTAACCGAGAAATTGCGCGAGAAAAGTTAAGTCCCAAACACGTCAAAAATTATCAAAAATATAAATGATTTTCCTAAATAAATCCATAGTGTCCTTGTTAAACCCCACATCATGCAAAAATTAGGACAATAACACTGACTGAACTGTAGACCACTGAAGAAACTTGTACCAAAACTTTAACAGGACGGAAGGACGGTCGGGCGCAGACGCTATACCATGAAATACCGAAATTAGACGGGCGTATACAAACCGATCATAAACGAAAACTATTCAGGTAACGGGATTGCAAAACTTGCACTCTATACCTCTAAGTGATATGCATATACTTATCACTTCCTCGTTATGTTAAATATGTACCTAATTTCTTTTACCATGAAGTAACATCTAATAATTTAATAAAACCAACTGGGATATTGCAACAACATGACCTTTACTTGAAGGGGAGAATACTTATAAAACATATTTGTTAATATATATATCAGTTTACCTTTTGACGATTAAGTCCTGCCTCCGGAACTTTTTTTTCTCCTCCCTTGCAATTGGCATAGACGTCATTTCCTTCACTTTTCCCAATGCCACCTGCAATGTAAAACAAACAAGTTATGGTTATTTTACGTTATCCGGTTTAACAAAACATAAACCATTACACATGAAAAATTAAAATTAACCTTGTTTCTTTTATGGAGGAGTTGCTTTACATTGTTACTGAATTGGCTTCCTCGTCATTTTGTCAAATAGCTGTCATTACTAGGCTTTTGCTTAGCGAGACGTATTTAGTGTATTTATGCAAAATAAATATATAATTTACACTAAATGCATATAATATGAATAGCCCTAAAAAAGGTGCAAGCTTCTAGTTTTTTTAAGTCGGTCGTTACATCGTATTTGTTCTGACTTACTTACTTCACACGGACATTGAATCTTTTTAAATATATGATATTTGACCTTAACGTAATATATGTGTATATATATCATGCTGAGAGAATAAAGTAACTTTAAACCCATGTCCGTTGAGTTAAAGAACGTTTTTCTCACTAGTCTATATAACCTATGAGGAAATTATCTGTCTTTGGCACTCTTTTAAACATAGGATCCAATTATCAATTAACAAACTGTACACTGTATTGACTTTTTAAATATCTTGTATTTACATATAATGGAAGAGGCTTGTTAAATTCCCTATAATTTCATTTTTTGTTCACTAAGTTAATGTTTGTTTCATTTTTTATGATTGGATTATAGTTATTTTTAGTTACGTTGTATATTTTATCTGCTCTAAAATTGCGGTAGTGTTTAAATTAACTTGTGAATTGCTATATTTAGTTTTAATTTACATATTTTATATATATTTACATACTTACACTGGATACATATCCTACTCGTGCATAGATTATTAGAAATAAAGTCATAAACATCAATATAAGCCTTTTTTTAAATAACAAACAGGGTCGAGTAACTTATCGTCTTGTCTTACTTTGTGAAAGCTTTGCTTTGGTGAACTTTCACCTTTTGTACGCACAGTGAAGCTTCTCGAATTCAGCCATCCACGTTTCCAACAAACGTTGAACATATTTCGATTCCAGGAAACAATCGTTTTAAATGAAACCTAAATCACTTGCTGGACAATGAGGAAGCAAAACTAGATTTGGCTTACAGGATATCTACTGTCAATCCATTTTGGCGTTAGCCAAGCATCGATATGCGAGCAACATCTCTTTAGAATGCGAGAAGGAAGCTACCATACAATGATAGATTATTCAAGACGCAATATTGATCTCTTCAATCGTTCAGTATTTAAATATCTCTACGTTAAACACTTGTAAAGCAGTATGTTTACTCCTTAGATGATATTCCGACGAAAATCAAAGCCTGATATTATTAACATTAATTTATGGCCAATCCAAATTATTTGAGGCTACATGGTTTGCTGAACCACAGGACAGAAATAAAAGGGCTTCTACTGAACAGTAACGTTCTGAACTATTGGATGGTGAATGATGCAAACTCACATAGATCCGATTCGTGTATATGTGCACATAAATAGCGATACATCTATTTTGTTCAATATTCGACTTTACTTTTGGATTACACGTACCTTTTTGCTTTACGTTGCCTTGCTTTTTTTTCTCTGTAAAAATTGAGAAATTCATGACAATTAAATTATCGAATAAAGAATTGTCTTTATGGATTTCTTCCTATATGTCATCGTAATAGTATTGTGCAGAGTTAATATCACAAAAACTGATAAGGAATCCACAAGAAAAAAAATTAGAGAGCCTGTTTCCAGGTCGCCCGCTGGTAGAACGTTAATACAATTAATTTAACGAAACGATAGGTACATCCGTATATATGAAATATCGTTTCGATCGCGGTATGGTCAAGGTGCACCCAATGAGACGACACCCTGCCCCATAAAAGAAATTATTATTATGTATTTAACATTCAGATATAAATCTAGGATGAATTTATTCAAGTGTCTATATCGTTGTTTTTTCTATTTACGCATGACTTGATGCTGGCGTAAGACGTTTATATGAAAGACAAACAGATAGCTCCCGTTATCAGATTACTCACAAAGATTATTTCTAGATTTAAGATAGTTATAGTCCAAAGGAATTTACTAAGTATATACACTAGATCGTCTACTTTACTGATTATGTGGTATATACATTACCTTTGCCTTTCTTTATTTTAGGTTTGACAACTTCTGCATACACGTCATCCGTAGTTTCTGGTTTCTTTGATTTGTCCACAACAGCATATACATCATCCGGTGATACAGATTTATTCTTGGAAGATTTCTCAACCACAGCATATTCAGACGAACTTCCTGGTAGTGGACCCGAACACTCATACAGAACGTTAGGTTTTAGCCCTATTGTGAAGATTACAATGTATATTTGATGCTGTTCTTGCGTTGTGTTACTGATCCTACAATAATGGTATTCCTATATATTCGAGAATGATCATTTATGCAGATTTGTTTTTGTACCCACCTCGATAAAATAAAATATAACTGTTGCCAGAATGGGTTCTATTACCTCGTTTGTACCAATAACTATAAGAATATTTATTTCTAGACTAATTTTAAGTAAAGGGGCATAGACCAATACAATGACAGGTAATGCCAATATAACACTTTATTTACAATCCCTTGTGTAAAAGATCTTGGCGCGAATTTTCACCTAAAAAGGTGGCATCATTTTGAGGTAACAAGTTTTTCAAACAACGGGGCAAAATTCATTATGGAAGGGATGTAATGCTACTTCGGGTACCTTACTAAACCTTTGACCGTAAACATTTTGTTATTCATATTGGAGAAGTAATGCGAACAAAGCTTTTCAACAAATGGGCATTACTCTACTCTAATTTCCAATACTCTATTTGTAAAAGCACGGTGCACAATCTTAATCAGTGGCGAAAAAGAGCTAGCAAACGTTAACTATTAAAATTCAATTTGGCCGCCTATCGGCCATCTTGAATCCCGATAAGACTTGCGTAACCAGGGACCATGTGAAACATTTATTTGAAATCAGAGTTAAATCACTTTAGTCCTTCCTGATAAAGAGCGCTAACAAACAATGTCTCTCAAAATTCAAGATTGCAGCTTGTCATCACTTGTTGATTCTGATAACACCCACACTTTGATTTGCGTAAGGACATCGGGGAACTTTCTGAATTATAGCGCTAACAAGATTTAGGAAGGACAGACTGAATCGCAGACGGACCACTGACGAGAGGCGATTTGAACAGCACACCAGCTGGGTCCAGGTGTTCAAAAGGTGATTTGTTTGATTACTGTATAACTATATTTCTTACCTCTATTATTTTGTCAATATACAAGGTAACAGCCCGTCAGTCAGTATGCAATTTTACTCTGCTAAATATTTTCCATCTTAAAAGTTTTAACTCATGTATTGGCCGAGTTTTAAAAATACAAGAACAATGAAATTTGTGCTAATCACTGATTAATCTAATCAACTTTTTATCAACTGAACCCTTAAGATGTTGGGCTTATCAAATATAATCTTCATTAAGCTAGTGGATGTTTTGTGATAGAATTTAAATTCTGACTTGTTGATATTTTTTCAATCTTACCTGCTGACTCATATAGAATATTGGGTTTCATGCCATCTGTAATGAAAGGCACCAATTCACTTTAACCGTTAGATTCTTTACATGATTTCATATATAGCTTTAGTTAGTGGCTGTTCACTAGACAATAAACTATAAACACTATAAAATACAAAGAGGAAAAGAGACATTTTAATTTTCGTTTTACAAAATAATACAAAATCGGGACAAACGACGCTTACTTGATTTTAAACCTTTTTGCTTATTTCTTTACACTGCATTTCAGCAATATCCTGTTATGTTATTAATAGAGAAAACGCTAGGGATAATTGCAATTTCAAGTTTTGGGCTCCAAATGGGATTAAGTTACAATGTTATTTCAAAATGGTTTCAACAAAGTAAAGACCAGAAGAACAACAGCCTTAACGGTCACCTGAGTGGTAATTAAATTCAGGCGTAATCTTGTATATTACAAGGAATCTATAATTATCAATTTCGTACACTTTTTCTGGTTAATAAAAATACGTTGTGATTATGTATGACACATTTAAAATACCGCTTAATTGATATACCTCTCAATGTATTGCATGTTCAGTTAGCCAAACACTTTTTAACAGAAGTTCAAAATGCTAATTTTAATCATCGGTATTACAATATTTTCGAGTCTGACAATAGCCCAATCAAAGCGAAGTTGGCAATAGAGTGGAAAAGTGATACTTGAGAAAGATATGTACAAAGGTTTATGTGTCATAGCGATTGTAAATTTCAATGCTCAAAATCAAAATGTCCTCTCGGTGGCAAATATTTTCCGATCATGCTGAAAATTGAAACTGCACTACGAAGCCTTTATAGAAACTTAGATCAAAGTTCTTGCAATACTTTTTTATACATTTCCAAAACAAGTTTAAACTGTCGTATTCAAGTGTGATTTATACGCCGGCCTGTCATCCATTCTTCTTATTCGAGTTCAATATGTACTACCAAGGATGACGAAATATCCATTTGTTTCAACTAAGAAGAATCCCTCAGAACTTTAAAAAATGTAACGATAACAATATATAGCTGTCAAACTCCACCAGTATGGTCGTTCGGTTACCATTTCGTCTATCGTATCCTCCACATTAAACATGTACAAAGAAGGATCACGATGGACTATCCCTCCAGTCATTTTTCAGAAATAGTGATAACAAAATTCACTGTCAAACTCTAACATGGCTTTTTAGCGACCATCCTGCAGTTTTCCAGTTCAAGTCCAAAACGATATGTGTACAGTAAAAGAAGGGAACCTGCTGGCGCTATTTGAGAAAGATCCGCCATGTGTAAATTGCGAGATAGCGATAGCATGCTTTAATTGTCAAAATCTAAGATGGTCGCATGCAGCAATCTTGTTCTTTTGATCAGTTTTAAACTGAACTTGTTCAAGTAAGAATCGGAGTAAACCGATATATCAAAAAAGTTCTGCACATTTAATTCAAAGAGGTAGTAACAGGAATTGCTTTAACCACGAACGAACAGACAAACGATGGAGAGCAGACGAAAGGCGATTTGTGATGACGTGAAAAGATGTATGTTTAATGTGTCAAATGAACTTGTGTAAAGTGTTCAAGAAATAACTGTGCTATCGCAAATATATTACCTGAACTCTCCTCGTCAACAGATCTTCTGAAATATAATTATTACACTTACAACACTGATATAAAATTAAGTTAAGCTTGCCTATTGATAGTTATGCTACATTTAATGACTATAAATCATATAAAAGCATATACAAGTCAAGGTATTCAAGGCTAACAGATTGAAAGAATAAATACGATTCCAGGCGTAAAAAAATTGCGTTGACAATCACTTCCTACATCTGCGTCAAATCAGGGTAGATCAAGGTCAAATATATCTAACAGAGATGGTAGCAAAGAAGCCTACCATAGGGGTCAATTATGACTATGATATAACTACTTGAACAAAGTTGATGGCCTCTTACAAAAAGGTGGGGCCAAATAGAAGTGGTCAGTATCATAGGTTAATACATTTGACCCCTGTGTCATCGATAAAAGGTCAAAGTCATGCTTTGATGTAAACTGTGCGATTTTTTCCTTCGTGTTCTTGTTCTACATATTCATAAACTATTATCTAACTAAACACATTAGGATGCTCGGTAGTCTAGTGGTAGGACGCCGGGGTCGTTACCAAAGGGTTGGGGGTTTGAGTCACGGCACGGCGTTCATTTAACCTAGTTCGTAGATCTGCTCAAAGCGGTTCATAAAATAGCCGTGGTTATAGGGCGTTTGTAACGAGCCAATATCTTTCTCAACTCCCTTGGGAACGTACATCCGGTACTGCCATTTCGGGGCTCACAACTAGCAACCACCCAACTCCGAACTCATGTACAGCTGAGTAGACTCGAATAAGCGGAGTAAAGTATCTTGCTCAAAGATACAACACAGTGCCGTGACGTTAGTCGTACTCGCAATCCTTCGGTCATGAGTCCGGCGTTCTACCACTAGACTACTGTGCCTCCACGGTAACATAGCCTAGAGCTCATTAAAGCTGATGCAACATGTTGTAAAGGAAGGTTTGTCATAAAGATTTTACGTACCCTAAACTGTCCTTACAGATACAAAACGGTGCACAAACAATTTGTTTGAAATCAGACAATATCTCAATTTGTACCGATCAAAAGCAAGGCTTCATTTGTCATTTGCTGACAAAGCCGTCTTCTATCATATTAGGAGAGTATGTGCATATATGTATGGGTAAAAGACGCAATAGCAATGGTATCTCCTATATAACACTGAATCCTTACAAACCTATGCTTCCTACGAATTACTTAAAATTGGTGTATTGGACAGTGAAGTAATAGTGTAGACATTATGAGGGTGTCAAATTTTCGCTCGTGACAAAGACAAACATAATACATTTATTGAGCAATATGCAGAGGTGAGCTCTAGGCTATGTTACTTAACTGCTCTTTCCTTATACTGCCTATTATTGCGCGCTATGAAAAACGTAGGGAAAGCTTATAAATGTATGTTCGTCCCTCTGTCAAGTTATAGTTTCGGTTCAATAACTGCCCAATACAAAATCCATTTCCAATCCAGTATGGTATGCACATACCTAACGACAGTTCTCAGGCTAAATTGGATCGAAAACATAGGATCATAGGATTTTTGCATCCAGTAATGCAACCAAAACACCGCGGTTGAAATTTGTATTTTTCGTTCTAAAGTTATAATCTGGACGAACAGAGTTCTTTTTTTACCAACGGTGGCTTTGACCTCTGACTGACCACGTCCAAAATCGACACCACTCTTTGCATCTACTAGGGTAAGCAAACAACTAAGTTGAATTTTGTATGATCAATTGTTTCCAATTGATCATCCGTACAAACCAGAACCCTATTTAAAACGAAAGTGACTTTCAATTCTGGCACTCAACGCCAAAAATCAATATGGTTCATTGCATCTATTTGGGACACCCACACACCACATTTGAATTATGTACGATATAATTCGTTCACAGGTTATCATCTGGACAAGCCCATAACAACTTAATTCTAGTTTTATCAACAGTGTCATTGACATTTATTGTGTGATGAATGTACATATCGTAATCCTACCTTCGCTGATTTAGCATATTGTTCAGGTTAGATACGTTGATCTCTTGGCGTTAATCATTTGTGTTTTGTCTCCGTAATTCGAACGCTTAGAAGACAGATAGTTTTCGAGGTACAATCAAAACGTACAGGTGATTATACCTCACTCACCGCTAGGTGTCGCTAGGATAGCAAGAGGGTATACATAGGCAGAAACCAGCGACAATCGGCCCAGTTCTGTTCTGATCTCGGCGTGTGTACAGCAGTGACAGATCGCAAGTATCCAATATATGCGAGACCGTCTTTGTGTTGGAAAGATAGAAGTGACTGAATAAATCTTGCCTTGATCCACACACTGCATGGAAGATATGTTAAATAAACGATTGAGTGCTGTAGCGAGATACCGTTAGACAGAAGGTGTCACGGGCATAGGCTGTGCAGTGCTAGTCGTGACTAGGTATAGTCGTTGGTGCTAGTCGTGACTAGGGGTAGTCACGACCAGGCTAGTCGTGACTAGGGATATTCGTTAGAGCTAGTCGTGACTAGGGATAGTCGTGGTCATTAGAGAGTGCCGTAGTTGTATACTATTATAAGGCTGTCGTGATCGGCACGACTAGGTCATATAGCTAGGTAGCTGACTATAGAGCAACTATAGTGACTAGGGCTAGCCGCGAATAGGTTGTCGAGTTGTGTTCTGCCTGGATTGTACGGTAGTGTGTGTAGTGTGTTATATTGAAACAGATCAGATAGCTTTGGTATTAGTTCTATAGTCGTGCAATAATTGTTCTGTTCATAGCATGTATTAAGCATTAGGTAATAGGTATGCTGGTTACAAGGTAGTAACACATATTTGTATATATTTGCAACTGTAGTATAGTTATAATTAAGCTTACAGCACAGGGATCCTTAGAAGTGACTAGGGTACGGACCCCGGAACGTTACAATTGGACCCCACTTTAAATGATTAGACACGTAGGATGATTAGTACAAATTTTCGCAAATTATCATATGGACAAGCACTACAGAGAGACGGACGGACACCCAACTTTTCGGGTATATTTAATTTTTTGGGGAATTATAATTAAGTATAACATCTTGCCTCCAAATGTCAACTGATGCTGGTTATCATGAACTGATACAAAACTACCCATGTCAATCTGCAGAAAATGTTGTTCGTAGTACAAATGTAAACGGTGTGTGTGGTGCAACATGAAACTAAAAGATATAAATATAATTATAGTAAATTGTCATTTTTCATTAGGTGAGAGAAGTAAAACAAGCAGGCGCCTTCTCACTAAAAGGAGATATAATAAGCATAGCTAAAGGCGAGCTAAAGGCTAATAAAACCTTTAAAAATAGTACATTTTAATGATTTTCTTTAACATATGCTGATCACTAAAATAGAAAAGTAGATAGACAAGTACATAGATGATTAACTTACCTCTGATCAACTGATATCATCTCTTCATCAGCGCCTTTTAAAAACAAAGATATTCACTGGTCATTTTTCAACGGAACGCTTGTCGATAATGTTTATAAATTAATTTATTCAAAGTATATGCTTCATTCACCACATGTGGACTAACCGCCACCAATTACATACTCGTACTTTTTCATAAACAAAGTAATAGGATATAAACTTTACATCATTTTCAAATATATAATATGTATATAATAAGAATACAAAAAAAAAATACATTTCTATGTCAAACGGTTCGAGCACCTAAAATAAACATAAAAGTCTTTGGCCATGCCATTACAAAATAATAAAATCATAATTCCAAATAAATACACATAGGGCAAATAATTTGGATAAACAGAAATAGTATATTGCCACTTCCATCTACTGAACATTTATAATTAAGAATATTTGAGGGAATACCAAAACAAGCAAATATGAATGTGAGCTCAGCAAGGCATGTATTACCTTTACGTTTGTTCTCAGATGTCTTTCTCTTGAATATAACGACGAAAACGAGCACACTTAGTCCAACTGTTGCTACTCCTAATCCGCCAAAAATAGCTCCTAGCGAACTTCCTTGAGGTTTTGCTGAAATTGATATCGGTTGGTATTTGGTGAACGTTGAATAACACCTATGTAAAACGTATTATAGGAAATACGTGTAAGTTGAGTGTCATCTCTATTTATTAAGCGTTGGAATACACAAGTATGTAGTCATCTTACAGTTTAGTGTAATTACATTGTAGCAAATGGATCAAGCTTATTATCGTCAAAGCACATTTAAAGGCGTATCCGGATTGATTTTACATTTTTTCGCGCATTTGTTTTAAAGCAATACAATTATAAAATAGATATTGCATTGTTTATCGCCATCCATAAATTACTACGAGAGTTTTTCATTCATAAACAATTCAGTACATCCAAAGTATGACGGTTTCTTTTTGAATACCATATACTCACAGAGAAAGAATATTTGCTTAATTCAACAAGTAAGAATGACCCATAAATATTCATGTTTCTCTCAAAACAACAACAAACATGCCTGACAAAATTTAGAAATAGTACACATTTACAACCTTTCAGTCCAACTTATCCAAGAAGTTGTTGGCACAAATAACATGTATTTTCTAAAAGGAATTAATTTATCAATGTGAGAAAAACCTTACACACCACGGGATATGCATCACAAAGATGAAGAAATAAGTAAATGATCACACAATAAACACAGGTGTTAAGAAATACAAACGAACAAAAGCAAAATCACCTGAAGAATGTTGATTAAGTCAACAAATATGTCCCTGTACAGTTTAATTTGATAAAACATTTAAGCTTATTGTTGTCCAACGTTTTCCTCCTTTAATTTCAAAAATATGTTGGTTTTTCTTGTTACGTATTCGTCTGCTGATCAGTCTTATCCATTATTAAAGCAATATGAAGGAAATAAATTGATCACCTTTAGTTGTACAATTAACTTCTTCTGGAAATGATGAGTTGCCAATCTCATTTACAGCATACACTGTGAAGAAATGCTCTGTTTCAGCTTTCAGGCCATACACTGTGGTGGTAACAAAATGGCCTCGTCCCGGGTCCGTTTGGTTGGTACTTCTATCGATCGTAATGCTGCTCCGCATATCGTTTCGTATGCCAACAATGAACGTTTGACTAGATCCCCCATTGAATCCAGATGTCCAGCTCAGAGTGGCTTGATCTACATCAGGGCAAACAGCTGTACCCCCGTACGGAGGACTTGGTTTTCCTAAAGAAAAGAAGAAGGACATAGCATTGACGTAACATTTTGCATTCCATTTTCAATCAAACTTTCAAATGTGGAGTATTCGCATTACTGCTTAAGAAAAGGTGAAAAGAGGTTTGTTCATGCATAAGCGCCCATAAAAATACACTTGAGATAAAAAGATAAAAACAAAATAGGGAAGAAGAAAATCATTATATGATAAACAATTAAAATACGTAACACCTTCAACGGCATACTGTAATATTATGATGGGACAAAATTGTGACGTCATAGATTATCAACAACACATCATAGATAAGCAATAAAGCAAGGAGAGACTTCTCACAGAATACAACATTTAAGTAAGAATCGAAAAGAAATACTAATTATGACATAATTAATATTATGATGAATGTTGATGAATTTGTGTTTTGTCAATTGGATGTGTAGGTATATAATACCGTTACAAGAAACCGACAGGTATTATAAATTCAAAACTAAGCCGACATGTCTATCTGTTGGTTGATTCATTAAGGTATCGGTTGCTACTCAGTTGTGTTTCATATACAAGGTTTCACAAACACATCTGTACGTATTTGTCTTCGCTGTTTTCTCAATTCCAGTAAATTGATAGCCATTCATTTTGAGGTCATTGCTCGTTTTTAAGTGGTCCGGAACGAGGTCTTAAAAGTTTGTTCTTACCAGAGATAAGTTCTATTGCATTTCCTTCTTTTTTTCCAAATATGATCCGGAAAAAGTTTACCATCAGACATGACATTAACTGCAAAATCTTTAAGCGTTATCTACTGTATCGAATGCAGAAAACGTAACTTATTTACGTTTGATATGCCAGCAATACTCTATGCCAGATAATTCAGTTTAACACATCGATGGTAAGAATCAGATTGGAGTTTTCAAAATAGAATATATGTTAAAATATTCTTCTTTACCAGATACTTATTATCGTGTTTTTTTCAAAATTTCCTGACATTTACTTAGTGACTGATATAGCGTTATCAAAGCTTAATCTACAGTTTTAAATGTATCATTTTAAGCCCAACTAACTATATATTTTGGAATTACCAATTGTTTTCTACAATGTTAGTTGAAAGGATTAGTATAAAGTTTATTTTAAAAAATGATGATTGCAGAAAAAAAGTCATTAAAATGCAAAAGTAAAAGTGGTTTTATAAGTAGCCAGCCAAAAAGTGTCAGGAACTCTTTTCCATGTTATTTTCCATGTTTGAATGAATGCAATTTGTATTAATACGTTTTTTTTTGTTTTTTTTTAATTTAATTTTTTTATTTTCAAAGATTTTCAGAACATGTACATTATACAGAACATCACATCAACACATATCCACACATTCACACATATCTACTATTGAAATTATCAGCAACCTCATCCTCCTCATCATCCTCATCATCTGATGCTGATTTTATACAATCACCAAGACACATTCAATTTTCACACACTTTCACACATAGAATAGACAAAACAAAGGGACAAAGAGCACTGAGAGAGAGAGAGAGAGAGAGAGAGAGAGGAGAGAGAGAGATCAGACTGCCAAATCTGAGAAGATACTAAATAAAATAAATAACTGCTGTGAGTATTTGTCAATATTTTGTTTTTTTTAAGTAGAATAACAACTAATAACTTAATATAAATAGTCATAATATTCAGGGTTAGTTGAGGTCAAGCTCTACTAATTTTAACCATTTTTCCCATTCAGAAGTAAATCTTCTAAGGCCTTGTTCCCCTTTACCACGAGCAATATATTTCTGAACCTTATAGTAATCTTTAATCGAATTGACTAAAGCCGTCACATTAAGTGACTTATGAAAACATCTGGTTTTGTATATATATTGTTTAATGAACAGAGTAATTTCATTATCAATTCTGGTATAAATTCCAGTTTGGTTGATAAAACCAAAGATCATTGATTCTTTATTTAGTGAGAAAGGAATAGTGAGAGCACTTAAAAGACTTTCAAAATTGCTCAGAAATTTTTGTACTTCCCTGCATTCCCATAAAACGTGGGTAATTGTCTCCCTTTCTATGATACAAAAAACACAGTGTGGGTTATTTACAAGTCCAATTTTGCATAAATAAGAATTGGTTGTTAAAATATAATGATTAATTCTAAATTGCAACCATTGCAATTTTGTATTTTTTGTAACCCTGAAAGGAATAGCATATATTTTCCCCCAAGTTTCCTGATTATAGTCGAATATAGTTCCCCATTTTGTTTGAGCAGTTATTGATGCATTATTTCTGATAAGTATATTATAGAAGTCTTGAGAACCTTTTTTCTTCTTTAAAATTATTACAAGATGTAACGGTATAATTGGGTATATCACATTTTTGTTTGGCAAATTAAGTTGTTTCAGATAATTCTTTATGCTTGTTATCAAGCCATGATATTCTAGATAATTAGTTATTGTACCATGTAGATCACAAAATTCCTTAAAAGACAAGAAAGAGTAGTCTGTGTTGTTTTTCAACAAATCATTAATTATCATAATCCCGTTTTTAAACCACTTACTATAAAAAACAACTTTATTACCAACAGAAATATTTTTGTTATACCATAAGGGTGTCTTAAGTAGGGCAAAATTCTCATTTTTAAACAGCTCCTCTTTTGCTCTTAATTTATACCATGCCCTAAACACATCTTTCCAAAACACATTTTTGCAATTTCCTTGAACTTTATTAAGGTACTCGTTTCCTGAGTTAGCCAAGATATGAGGATTTACACAAGATTTTAAAATGCTTACCCATTTACCTTCTGATCTAAAAAACCTTCTTATCCAACTTATTTTCAGAGCTTCAATAAAAGACATTAAATTAACCATTTTTAGCCCACCTTCTTGATAATTTTGGATTATTATGTCCCGTTTAATCTTATCAGTTTTGCTATTCCATAAAAAATTGAAAAGAACAGAATTGAGCTGTTTTATAAATTTTTCAGATGGATTAGGTAAGGAAATGAACAGATGATTCATCTGAGAAATTAATAAAGATTTAATGACATTAATTCTACCAATAGGTGTGAGCAACCTTCTACTCCAGCTCTTAATAAGAGCTTTAAGTTTAACTAATTTTTTATCAAAGTTCATTTTAGGTATTTTGCAAAGATCTACATGGAAATCTATCCCAAGAAGAGTAAATTTATTAACTCCCCATCTAAGATTCATATTTGGAAGGAGAACATCATTGCTGTATTTTTTACTGCCTATCCAGACAACTTCAGTTTTACCTACATTTACTTTAAGACCAGATATTTTTGCATAAATATTTAGTTCATCAACCGCCCCTTTCAGTGATTTTTCAGAACCATCTAATACCAGAGAAGTGTCATCTGCATACTGAGAGTTTAAGATGGGACAGTTATTAACCTTTATACCAGTTATACTCTTATTGTTTCTAAGGCGGATTGCTAAAACTTCTGCACATAGTATAAAAATATATGGAGCGATGGGATCTCCTTGACGACATCCACGATTTATTTTGAAAAAAGCTGATAAATTACCCCCCTGGTTTATAGCAGAGCTTGAATTACAGTGTAAAATTTTGACCCAATTTCTGATATCGTTTCCAAATCCAAAATATCTAAGTACTTCGTCTATGAATTTCCAAGAGACAGAATCGAAAGCCTTTTCAAAATCAACCATTAATAACATTCCAGGGATATCATTTTCCTCTGTATATTGCATAATGTCATAAACCAGGCGAGTATTTTCTCCTACATAGCGTCCCGATATAAATCCTGATTGATCAGAGTTTATAATTTTTTGTAAAACTAATTTGAATCTACTTGTTATTGATCCAGAAGCAATTTTGTATACAATGTTTAATAGAGAAATAGGTCTCCAATTCTTTATAAAATACTTTGATTTATTAGCCTTAGGTATACAAGTAATTATTCCCTGACGTTGTGTAATAGATAGCTGACCATTTGAAAAACCATAATTTAATGCCCTAACCACAAAATTACCTAACTGATTCCAAAAACATTTATAAAATTCTGATGTGAATCCATCTGAGCCTGGGCTCTTATTACTTTTCATATTCTTTAGTGTTATAGATGCTTCTTTAAGTGTAATAATACCTTCCAAACTGACCGCTTCTTCAACATTTAATCTTGGAACATCAAAATCTTCTAAAAATTCATCCAAATCTATGTCATCGACTTCATTATCAATAGAATACAATTGTTCATAAAAAAATTTCACCTCATTTAATATATCTACTTGTTTAGTTAGAAATTCCCCATTTTCCTGTTGTAACTTTGGAATGATTTTTGATGTAAAATGTCTATTTTCTAAATTAAAAAAATAATTGGTAGGTTTTTCACCCTCATCAATCCATAAGGCTTTTGCACGTATTATACTCCCTTTTATCCTATGTACTCTAATCTTTTCCAATTCCTTTTTTTTCTCAAGTAACTTGTCTAAGTCTACATTATTCTCATTTTCCAGTTCCTGTATTTGATCTATTAAGGTCTTTTCCCTTGCCCAACACTGTTTCTTTTTATAGGAAGAATATGAAATTGACTTACCTCTAATTTCCATTAATAGTGTTTCTAAAAATAACTGATCATTTATAACAAACTGTAAATCTGAATCAGGTATATCATCTATATTTTCAGGATTATATATAGGAAGGCAATACTGTAATTTAACTGTTTTAATAGTATCATTAATTATATTAAGATATTCCAGGTCATATAATAAGGAACTATTTAACTTCCATAGACCTTTACCTTTTTTAAATTCGTTAAATTTTAACATAATTTTGGGGAAAGAATGGTCTGATCTGTAACCTGGATCTATACTTGTCTCACATACACTTTGTAATAAGTTCCCAGAAACCAAAAAGAAATCTAACCTAGCCTGCTTGATAGGTTTACTCCTGCGCCATGTATATCTGGAAATGTCAGCATGCTGTTCTCTAAAAACATCCACTAAATCAAAGTTATTTATTATTTCTAATATCCTTTCACGAGCCTTTGGATTATTAACATTTTTGTAGCTTTTATCACAATCTAAATCAGGATTAAGAACTAAATTAAAATCCCCACAAATAACACAGCTATCATTTTTAAACTCATAGAGAGTTTCTTCTATTTTATCATAAAAAGTTGGGTTGTCAGAGTTTGGACCATACAATGTAATTAAAGTTATTTTCTTACCTTCAATTTCTAGATCCAATGCCAAAAAATTCCCTGTCAAGTCTTTTTTTTCCTTTATCACCTTGACTTCAAAATTGTTATTGATAAGTATTGCTACCCCCCTTGCATTAGATTTAAAAGAATTAAAATAGCAGTTATAGCCCCATTCACTCAGTAATATTTCTTCCTGTTCATCGGTAAAGTGAGTATCTTGCAGACAGTAGATATTGTATTGCCTATCTCTTAAATAAGTAAAAACATCCTTGCGCTTAACCTTGTCACCAAGGCCCTGGCAATTGGCAGATAATATCTTAATTCCCTCCACAACTGTTTAAGAAATTACAATGCATACAACAATGTATGGAGTTACAGCAGGCAGTAAAAATTGACTGACGGAAACTACACAGCAGTAACAGTATTTGCCCGGCGTGATGTCTGACACAAGAGATGAAATAAAGAACTGAACACAGAGAAAAGACACACAAAAGAAACACATAACGGACACAAATAAACATTTAAAATATCAAAAGTGGTCAAGAAAGACTGACTCACTATCACCTATACACCTTCATCTAATATTCATTCACCTGCATGCCACACCTCATCCATTCGACCCAATTTATCCAGTCTTTCGATCCTCACTCGTCATCAAACGACGCTGAACTTAACCGGAAGTACATATAGGCTAATCTAGTCTCAATCAGTTAGATGTTTAATGGCATAGATCTTACGGGCTAAGCATCTGACTGACCCAGAAAACATAACTAATTACATAGACTGGAACCGACATTGGACTATATTATCCGTCATATACTATATGATATCAATATACAGTTTTTGCATGTCTAGAATGATTATCCAATATCTATCACCATTTATGTAGGTAATATATTATTCAACTGTTTTCAATATGTCATCATAATATATATTTATATTAAAAATGGAGGGAAAAAAAATAATGTAAACTGTTATTCTGATATAACATTCTATTTACTAATACTTATACCAGGAAACACATAATATCATAAGATTCAGTTTCATATACAATTCACTTTCAGCCCTTTCATACTTTCATAGTTGCGCAGCATCAGTCAAAATTACATAATAAATCAAAGAGACTATAACTATAAACAAATACAGTATTATCAATATAGACATATAATATTAATACGTTTTTTGTCGCAGTTTACCTGGCAAATAGATTCCTAGCAGCATAAAAGATGCATTTAATCACTGCAGATTTAAGTCTGGAAGCAGTAGTTCGTCGATATGTATGAAGCTCCGTACACTTAGGAAGTGTATTTGTCTTTGAATGATGATCACTGACTAATTAGATTTTCAAATATTTAATTTGTCTATTTCTTCTTTAAGTTTAAGGATTGTCAAATAATGTTGTCTGTTCCATCCTGTACTATTTGATGTTAGACATTGCCATTTTCTAATAAAATCGAACAACAACCTTGTACGTAACACAAGACTAACTTTCATATATGTCTCCGAGAGCAATACATTAATTAATACTTGGGGACAAGATACAATAAATAAACGAGAATAAATCGAACGAGTGGTTATCTTTAACTAATCACTATTACATCCAGGTGTTTCCTGATATTATTCACTTTAGTGAGCCGAGTGCTTGTGATGGAATAGGTAAAATGTTTCTGGTGCTAACTCGAACAAATGTACAGTGTTATAAGTCATACTATGTTAGTCAAGAGATAAGTAATTGTAAAACAAACAAATAAAACAAAGACCACAAAACTAGGACTACATTATCATAACGAGTATTCATAATTACCTTCAATTTCTCCTTATATAATGACGTGGTTGTTTACCTTTCGCTACAGCTGTAAAACGCAGATTTTTGCTTCCCTGACTGTTTGTTGCCGTGACAGAGTACACTCCGAACCATGTCTCTTGCATATCTGTACGTGTACCAACTGACATCGAAGACAGGTTCGTCGTTTCGAAGGTAGTATATATCTTGAAGTTGTCTTCCCCATTAAACAGATTTGTGGAATCCATTTCTGTTGTANACATATGTTGTCATCATATTGCCTCAAAAATATATTGATATTACTTTGCTCCTTTTAAAAGTATAGTGGAGAGGTAATCAAATCAGTGGAACTATTATCTCCAGTGCAAAACATTCCATAATGTAATTACCGACATATATATATATATATTAAGCATGATACATGTTACAGTGCATACATTATCGTTAACATTGTCATACAGTTATTAAAGATATAGACGTATGACATGGTTTTATATAAGGTTTTCTTTGGTGTTCGTGTAGAATTTAAGCCAGATTGATATTATAGACAGACAAAAAATTACGTACACAAAACATTGATTCCTATGTCCATAGTTACTGCTCTGTCCGAGACATTGTTATCGGCAAAACAGGTGTACAGTCCCGTGTCAAGACAGCCAGCAGTTGTCAGGTTATAAGTACTCTCTAGTACGTCCCGGTCGGTGGAAAGAAGACTGTTGTTGGCTTTGAAATACCACTTTATTGTAGACGGAGGGAAACTCTCTACAGCACAGATCAGTGCTTTAGGTCCCTTCTCAGTGACATCAGCGCCCCCTTTTGTGTAATTAAGACTGATAATTCGAGGCGGAACTACAATGCAAGAGAATAAAAAAACGAAAGCATTGTATAACGTTTTATGCCTATCAATTGCCGAATCATTTTGAAAGGAACAGAAACAAGAAATCCCAGAGGAATCTTGGCGTCCACCATTATATCATCTTCATTTGAACTTAATTTTATACTGCTGTGTATACAAAAACTCAAAAAAAAGCATGCACAACTAAGGACCAAGTAAAACCAATATATCAAAGTATTTTGGAGAATAAGCAAAAACAAACAGTCATTTTGTTTATCCAATCAGTCTCAATTTATCACAACTGAACAACTACAGACCATGGGGAACATACGTATCAAATCTAAGAAAGATCCCTCAAGTACTTTCTGAGAAATAGTGATTACAAGTATTCAATATCGAAATCAAAGATGGCTGCTTGTCAGCCATTTTGTGTATCCGATCAGTCTCAAAAGTAAACATGCACAACTACAGACCAAGGGAAACCTACAAATCAAATTTGACGGACGACGGACCACGAACATTGGACCACGGACGGACCACGGACCACGGAACGGACGAAGGGCCATTTAAATAACCAATCATCAGGCAGCATATTTTAAATGTAATTTTAGTTTTTTGTTGTTTACTTTATATAATAACAATAATAATAATTCGAGGTTCTTATATACCGCTTTATCACGACCTAGTTCGTAGGTCGTCTCAAAGGGGGTCACAAATTATTAACCGTGGTTATAGGGCCTTTGCAACCAGTCAATATCTTTCTCAACTCCCTGGGGAGCATACAGCCGGATCTGCCATTTCGGCGTTAACAGCTAGCATTCAACAATTCTAGCACTGTCCAACAACGTACTCATGCACAGCTGAATAGACTGGAACAAGCGGGGTAAAGCATCTTTCTCAAAGATACAACACCTTGCCGTGCCGTGGCGCGAATCCGCAACCCTTCGGTCACTAGCCCGGCGTCCTACCACTAGACTACCGTGCCTCATATTATTAAATTTTCTGACGCGTCATTGCGAAATAATAATGTATTTACGCAGTGCGCAGGCTCAGCTAACATTCTACGGCAGTCATCGTTTTACTAGCTCAAGAAATGCAATGATGTTAAAGTAACTGCTCTAGCGACTGCATCTGTTGAAGGTATTGTCATGGCAAGCAATCGTATCAAGTTTCACAAAATTCTGTTAATGAATGAAGTTGCTAGAGCGATGACAAAGTTTATTTTTAAAAAGTAACAGTGACCTTGACCTTCAAAGTAGAAACCTGAAACGTGAACTTGTTCAAGGATTTGCTATACCTAACACCTGTATGACGTTTTAAGTAATTCCGTTGTGGAATGAAGTCGATAGATCGATGACAAGTTTGTTTTCTCTAAAAATAGTAACAGTGACCTTGACCTTAAACGCAGTCACCCAAAACGCAAACTTGTTCAAGGTATTGTCATACCAAACATTTGTATCACGTTTCATGAAATTCTGTTGAGGAATGAAGTCTAAAAAGTTTCTTAAAATAGTTACAGTGACCTTGACCTTGAAAGTAGAAACCTGAGACGTTAACTTGTTCAAGGCATTGCCATACCAAACAGTTGTATGAAGTTTCATAAAGCATGAAGTTTCATCAGGCACGGTAGTCTAATGGTAGGACGCCGGTATCGTGACCGAAGGGTTGCGGGTTCGAGTCACGGCACGGCACTGTGTTGTTTCTTCTTCTTATTATTATTACCATGACATTTTTAATTTTTTTAAATAGTAACAGTGTCCTAAACCTTCAACGCAGTTACCCAAAACGTGAACTTGTTCAACGTATTGTCATACTAAACACTTGCATTAAGTTTTCATGAAATTACGTAGAGAAATGAAGTGGCTAGAGTGTTGACAAAGAGTGTAACATATATGCATACGCACGATCGAGCAGAATCATATCGCCCTTCGAACTCTCGTTGCGAGGGGATAAACAGTCTTACATCTAACAATGAGGCTCCACATCTCCGTTTTACCGCTGACAGTATTGCTGGCTGTGCACGTGTACTGCCCGGCGTTGTCCCTCGTGGCCACAGACAGACTCAACGGGTTAGAGAAGTTTTTGTCTGATTTAGACCAGGTGTAGCTACATGACGGTCTACAGTCAGCAGAGCAGGTGATATTGGGTACAGTCTGATTTTCAACAATATCCACTACTTTTGATTGGGGTTGTAACACAACACTGTTCCCAGGTCCATCTGAAAAAGAAAACAACATATATTTATTATGTATGTACAATACAACAATACTAAAAATGCGCATTAATATGTAGCATAATATTGCGATCTGATTGGTAAACAGTTTTCGCAAAAGACCTATATTTATATTATTCAAAGATAAAGAGTAGATCCCAAGTAGAGAAAACTCCGAGGATAAATATTCAACAATCTGCGATCTAATTGTTGACGGTTTCTTCCGGATGATTTGTTAAAACATTACCGTACTTTTATGAAACTTTTGATGAATATTGATATTGTTCAAAGACAAAGGATGTGCTTCAAGTTGATCAAAGTCTCTGCATAAACAATAAGCATCCTTTTTTCCAACAAACTGAAATCCTGGTTAATACTAAAGACCAAAAAGAAATTAAGGCAAAGTTGTTTGAAGGTATTTAAAATTTACAAACTATTTTAAAATCTCTTCTTTTTTTAAACGGACACCGGTTTCCAAAAAATAAGAATGATAACAATTCAACCAAAAAATTAAGAATTGTAATAGTGAGGACTGCTACCTTTCCCATTATACCGAATAGCCAGCATACCGGTGCTTACATTGTACAGTAACACTGATGGTTGCAGTCGACTTTCCAATGATATTCTGTGTCTATTGGTAAAGTTATTTATTGACATATACAAACATACTTACACACTACAGTAACACTGACTGTTAAAGATGCCTCGCCGATAATATTTCTAGCCGTACATCTGTATGTCCCGTGTTCTGACCTGTTCAGTTGTCCCAGTGACAACACAGCGGAGGCAGTTAAGTTGGTGTCGTCAGGTTTTGTCCAGACAAAGGTACAGTCAGGTCTACAGTCAGCTGTACAGGTGATGTCCGATAACGTGTCCCTCTCAGTCCTGTTGTAGGTAGTGTCCGCTGGGGACAGGGATAGGGAGGTTCCGGGACCAGCTGTAAAAAGTATTCTTGTACGTGTTAGAAAATGTCACATTTTAAAGCAAATGCTGATGTAAATACATTTTTTTTTATTATTATTAACATATTACATGCCTAAGAACACCTGAATCTCCCAATAGGGGTCATCCTGTGAGGGGGTGATGACACGCTACAAAAAAAATCACATCTAAATTAATAAAAACACGTGTGCCGTCACGGCATGGCATATGTTATAAATAATAATTTTTATTTATCTTACAACAATTATGAAACAAGTTATTTCAACTTATATTAATCACTCTTGCTGGCACGGATGCTAGCGCGCGTGGAGGATTTATTTTTAAGAGGAAACGGGAGTACACGGAGAAACCCACGTGATCAGGCAGGTGACCCAACCATACCTTTTCACGTTCTACCGGGAAATCGAACCACGTCCGCCTTGGTGAAAGGCAAGTGCGCTATCCACTGCACCGTCCGACCTCTCTAAACATTTGTTGTGTCTTCTGGTATGATTTAGGACTTTTTTAAAATAAATAAAACAATTCTGTTCAAACATTTTGTTTTATTACATTCTCTCTTATCAAAATACTAATGTCCCTGTACATTGATGCATACTGGAAGCATGAACTCATCTAGAAGCTCCTCTATCTTTTTCTCCCTCTCATCTATATGCACTACATTGGGAATGTGACTGCTTGTAGATCGGAAACTGGAAAAAATAAATAAGAAAAAAAAACAAAAAAAACCATATGGTTTAAATACAGGTATTTGTAATTTATATTGGTTTAATATCTTGATACACTCAAATTTGTACAACTGCTACAATTTTTAAAGCAATCTCGCGATCGATATCGGGAAGCATTTTAATGCAGATTTTAGTAAATTGAAATGATCTTGATCTACCGTAGTCCGAGTTTCCTTTTGGCCCTAACACCAGACTTAGTACATGTCTGGTGTGGGGCCAGTGCGCACTGCTATATGAAAACGTGGAATTATCCGACACCGTTTGGTATCGAGGAGTGACTAATCAACAAACAGACGCGTTCAGGAAATGTTCTAAAGGCAGCAAGTGTTTCATACGACTGTATTCCCTACCTAAAATGTGTTCCGATTTAATACAGCGCCTCTGAGTAATTGAAATAGGTAACTGATGGCATATTTTACATTGAATGAAATCCACATGCATTGAACGTTAGAAAACTTTAGTTGTAGTATATGTTAAAATGAGATGGCGGATTGATATGGGGTCAAACTTCAGGGGGTGTTCACGACCCACTTTACCGGTTTGGCTTGTAAACTTCCGGTTGGCAATAGCAGACGGCGTTCGCTCAGGTGGGAAATTTTGAACAATTAAAAATTGAGGACCTTTCTGACAGAATTTAGCAGTTGTTGGTGATAATAAGAGCTGATTTGGATCAATAAATAATCGATATATAAGTATATTTGAGATACGTGTTGTGTGAAGAGTTTTTTTGTCAGCCCCTCATAACTCTCCGATACCTAGCTGCGATAACGTAGCTTTCTGACGACGAGAGGTTTTTTTTAATATGTTGCCAGGGCAGATGAGACTGGGTGTTTATATTGGTACTATCCTATTCCAAACGGTGTCGGCGAAATCCACGTTTTCATATATCAGTGCTATCTGGCCCCACACCAGACATCTATCTGTCAAAATGTCGAAGTCTGGTGTTAGGGCCAGAGGAAATTCGGGCTAGATCCACAGTTAATAAAGTAGTGTGCTCAGCATTTAAATTACTAAAAAACGGCTTTGCATTTATTACCCTGTCATCATATTTCGTGCAACCGTTAATCGTGTGTCTTTTGATTAGAACATGAAATTTGGTTTGAATTCGAGACCGATACGTCGAAAGTTTAAACCAAATTGCATGTTCTAATCGCCAGTATAGACAGAAAAAACAACGTACCATCCCCATACTAACACACCTTAACAAATATACTACGCTAATTTGTTTAGATACATTGTATTTCCTTGTATACAAGTACGTAGTAAAGTCCTACTTTATAACCTGAACTGGCGACGTGTCATTCTTCAGTGAACTGACCAATCGGAAAGAAGCTTTCAAAAGTCGGTCATTTGGCCCCGCCCATACTGGCGAGCGCTCGATCTGTATGTTGACGAGGAGGAATAGTTGGATTGTTCGTGGAGTCCTGTTAAGCATGATAATGTGAGTTGTAGGCAGAATGTTTAAACAAATTGTTTGAGCTGATATGCCAATCCATGAAGGTTGTATTTGTATCTAACTTAAACATGTTTAACATGTAAGACATAGCAGGTTAGAGAGTGTCACGTCTCCCACAACTATAAGTATAAAATGAAGATTTTAGATTTTTCTTTTTAATAATTAAGATTATCCACGTGAAATGGTAAAATTTAATGTTTGTACTGATTATAAACGTTAGAAATTCCAGGTATCTACAGCAAAAGTGTCTTCCTCTTTATTGTCGCTGTTGACATGAAGTTTTGTAGCGTTTTCGACCATGTTTTCCTCGATGTTTTATTGATACCCTTATTTTGTTATTGTCAAATTTGAGGGTCAAGAGTGTGTGTTGTATTGTGTTCAGTGATGATTTAGTTGATGGAAATGATGTCAGTTTCATGATGGACTTGTTGTTCTTGAGTCAATATTAGTGTTAAATCTGGTTGAATAACAAAAATTGCCATCACCAGGTATATTACATGCGAAATAGTTTTGATTTTGATTATAAATGGTTGCTGACGAACGCATACAATGTGTTAAACAAAAATAAAAGTGGTGAAAATATAATGTTTCTAATTATCTTCCTTATTGATATTCTTAAAGCAGAGAAAGCTAATTTGTTCACTTCAATAGCTAATCAATATTCTGTAATGATTTACACATTTGAACGGAAGTACGAATTGTCAAGCGTTTAAAGTTTATATTTACTGTATTTAAGTATAAATAAAGATATGTAAGTGTACAAAATTGTACATATAATGTTTGTCATTTTTCAGTAAGTGTTAACTTTGTTGCATTAGATGAAACTAGATTCAATCTATTGTACAGGCAGATCTAGCATTGAAATTCAACAGTTTTAGATGTAAAATCTGAAGGTAATATCACAAAGGACTTCATATAGTTTGGGCCTTTTTTGGCCCACAAAGCCATCGAAATAAAAATCTTCAATAGAACTTTCAAATGACTGTTTCTTTAATTTTGAATACTTCCTCGGTACTATTATGCACACAGTTATTTGTGTTTTCAATTATGGCTGCCATGGTACCCAGTTAATATTTGCAAAAATAATTAAATTTGAATATTCAGTCAGTTTTGACAGGTTTTCACCTAGTTTTTCTCTTAGCTACCTTAGTGGGTGTTACATATGAGGTTTTTTAGGCAGCTCCTTCGAAACACAAACACATTTTGGCATAACACCGAGAAAAGGCTTTATTACATCACTTGACACTACATAAATGGCATAGTCTAATATCGGGACCAACTATCCGGAATATCAAATACATAACAGAGCGCATTTCCAGGGGAAAAACTATGCAAAATATGAATATTCAAATTGTTCTAATTGATGCAAAATTTGAACTTGTTACCATGGCAACAAAAAATAGAAATACAAATAAATATTTTCATGATAGTATTTGGGAAGTATTCAAAGTTAAAGAAACAGTCGTTTGAAAGTTCATTTTAAGATTTTGAATTTTGATGCATTTGGGGGCCATAATTAACGCACCGAACCATTTATAGTTCTTTGGATCAAATATCAACAGAAACGACCCCCAAGTGGAAGAATTTAGAAGAACTGAATATAAAGCTGACGTTCTACGTACTGAAAAATCCGCAATTTGACTCATTGAAACACCTTACGTGTTCCCTTGGAAAGCTGCCGGGGACAATTTTGTTGCATCATGTATATCTGTGTATAACTGGAGCAGACGACCCGTGAAATTTGACCTGATCAATGATCTGACCTTCTATTATCCAATGAGAACCACGCGACCTCGTAATTGACCCTGCTTCGTACATACTCATGTATCCCCGTCCTAGTTGTAATTACCGCCGTGTGTTACGATCGATATTTAGTAATGTGTATGTTGCCAGTATCAAATTATCTATTTCTTTCCAAAACTATAGTTATTTTACCCCCTCCGCAAGGGAGAATGGATGTTATCTCTGAGTCTTGAGAGGAAGATTTTTGAAATGTTTTCCTTTTGGGGTACTGCCAATTCCCCTCGGGTTTGGGCAGGAATCCAAATTTTACAATTGTATAGCCTCATCTACCAAGGATAATTCTGACCAAGTTTCGAAAAAAAACGCCGCCCACTGGTTCTCGAGAAGTCGAAATGTAAAAAGTTTACGCACGACGGCACGACGGACCACTGACGGAAAGCGATCAGAATAGGTCATGTGAGCTGGTACATTGTATACAGGACAATGTTAACCCACAATTAGTCAAACATAAGTCGAAATGGAATCGGCCAAAATGTACCGACAGATGTTTAGAAAAATCAATAGCAGATCTCAAAAGTTAGGTGAAAATAAGATTAAAACATATTTATTGTATAAGCAATGTACAGCTAAAATTAATGAGTGATGAGTCTGATAAATTGTGTAATAAAGGAGAAAGACAAAAGTCGAGTGGTTTAGTAATGAACTTTCAGCATTATTATATTACTATAAACAGAAGCCCAGAGGGCCTGTATCGCTCACCTGAATATTTAAGCAGTCATAGCAAAATATTCTCATTAAATATCACTCGCAAACTTTGTCGGCTCCATCTGTTGAAACTTTCAGCCAAATGTTATTATAAGATTTTATGCTTTTTGGTTCTTCTTCAGTTGTTTGACATATGTTTCCCTTTGACTTTGTACGTAGGTCAATGTCATTTTCCTGCTCAAACTTGTTAGATCTATTCCAAGAAGCTACCAGCCAAAACCTTTGAATCTATTCCTTTTGGTTCTACAGAACAAATTCTTTGAAATGAGTTTGACCTCTGTAACCTTTAAAGTAGGTTGAAGTCATTTTCATTTTCAAACTTTGGTGAGCTCTATCCCAGAAAGCCACCAGTCAAATATCATAATGTTATGCATTTGGATTATTCATCAGAAGTCGTTTGATGTTTTTGACATATTTGACAACTGTGACATTGAACGTAGGTCAAGGTCATTTTCATTTTCAAACTTTGTCAGGCTCTATCTCAGGAAGACTACAGCCAAATATGAAGATTCTTCATCTTTCAGTGATTCAGAAAAAGGCGTTTGAAATGTTTGACACATTTGACCCCTGAGACCTTGAATGTATATCAATGTCATTTTCGTTCTCAAACTGTGTCGGGATCTATCCCAGGAAGCCACCAGCTAAATATGAAGATTGTATACCTTTGGATTATTCATCAGAAGTCGTTTGATGGTTTGACATATTTGACCCCTGTGACCTCGAAAGTAGGTCAAGGTCATTTTCATTCTAAAAACATGTTAGGGCTCTATCTCAGGAAGCCACTAGCCAAACAGAAAGATCTTATACCTTTCAGTGATTCAGAAAAAGTGGTTTGAAGTGTTTGACACATTTGACCCCCGATACCTTGGAAGTAGAATAATGTCATTTTCGTTCTCAAACATTGTCGGGCTCTATCACAGGAAGCCACCAGCAAAATATGAAGATTCTATACCTTTTAGTTCTTCAGAAGAAGTCGTTTAAATAGTTTGACATATTTGACCGCTGTGACATTGAAAGAAGGTCAATGTCATTTTCATTCTCAAACTTTGTTTGGCTCTATCCCAGGAAGCCACCAGCCAAATATAAAGATTCTATATCTTTCAGTTATTCAGAAGAAGTCGTTTGAAATGTTTGACACATTTGACCCCTGTGACCTTTAAAGTAGGTCAAGGTCGTTTTTGTTCTCAAACTGTGTTGGGCTCTTACCAGCGAAGCGACCAGCTATATCTTAAGATTCTTTACCTGTAAGTTCTTCAGAAGAAGTTGTTTACAAGAAAAGTTGACGGACGACGACGGACGACGGACAGACTACGGACGCCAAACCATGACATAAGCTCACTTGCCCTTCCCTTCGGGCAGGTGAGCTAAACAAAAAAAAGTATGGTAATACCCTTATTTTTTATATGATTTTTTTCTCAACTTACAGTCAGAATTTCAAACACGTTTGTATTTCCGCACGCCCAGTAATTCGTTAATCATTTTTTTTTCACCTTTTTCTTCTGATTCATAAATAGTATGCACTTACCTAGTCGTGTGCTAAATTTCAGGTCGATTGTAATAGTCGAAATACGTCGATAAAAATGTGCAAGCACTTGCACTTTATGCATTAAAAGGGAAATTACTCTTACAGACTATAATGCTACCTGGCTCTATGAAACTATGACATAAACGCATTTCTTCATAATAATTTGATTTCTTTTATTCATTATTTTTTATATGTATTGCACTGTTTAATAAATTATTTCCAAAAAAATATTTCAGATATTTATTTCCATTTCATGTTTTCAATTTTCCTAAACAATGGTATTTTTTTATTTTTATTATTTCTGCCTCTAATTAATATATGTTAATAGTTAAAGACATATTGTCAGCTTATTTAATAAGTTGACTTTTCATCATTAAATTGTGGCAAATGTTACAGGTAAATATTCACATTAATTAAGTCACAGCTTTTAAAAGAACAAGCTATTGTTATATTTTTATTGTTTATTGTATGTTTACATGTTACTTAACTATAATAAGTTATTTGATAATCCATTGATTATAAACATTTTTACCGAAAGTCGATCTTAACCACTAAAACATGTACAATTACTCTGAACACCTTAGTTTAAGTCAAAATATAGCTGTAACAAATTATCAGGTCCCTGTGTATGTTTCCATCAAAAATAGCATCACAAGTTCACGGCGAAAGCAGAAGAAGAAGAAGAAGAAGAAGAAGAAGAAGAAGAAGAAGAAGAAGAAGAAGGGGGAGAAGAAGTACTACAAAAGTACCCCACACTGCTCCCATAGTCGCAATGATGCAAAAATACACCTACATACCAAATGAATAAACCGACCAATATCTAATTTCGACCAATAAGAGGCTGTGGAAGCCATGTTTGATGACTGATAGGGAAATTAAAGGTCATTTGCACACCCCCATGATGCACATTTTTGTAAAGTTTCATTAATTATTGTCAAAATTTCTTTGAGAAAAGTGTCGGAAACTTTTACGGCGGAAGAATAAGAAGCAGAAGAGGAAGAAGAATAATAATAACTAGATTTGGTCAAGATCAAAACACGGGATTTCCATCAGGAAAATGATCTAAGATATGTTCTCGGACTGACGATCGCTTTTATACGTTTCCCTTCACTTCCCTTCTCTGACAAACCTTGTACCTTATTCATACTATAGGGTCAAGTTATTTCTGAATGGTCAGCATTGATAGAAAGGCGTTTAGCGTTTATTTCTTCCCTTCCCCCTCCCCCACCCCTTAATGGGACTTTATCCTGAAATAGTTGTGAATGACAGCTGTGCTATTTGGACAACGCCACACGAACCCCAGTACATGTAATGATGGTACCACAGGTAATGGTGATTGACAGCTCTGTTATTTTGACCAACGCCAAGGACGGACAGTGACTTGACCTTGAACTTGACATATTCTCTGATAACATGGCATGGGAAAAGGTTAGCCCCGACCAAGATCTATAACAAGAGTACCGCGGGGCAGAATATATACGCCCGTTGAATGCCATATAGTGTTACAGTTGGGTGTGACCGCCCAACGCACCATAAATAGCATGCGCACACGATGCATGCACCGTTCACGCACCGTCCGCAATTCGTTCACAAATGGTGCGCACAACTGTGCGATTTAACATTCGTTCGTCCCATTGTGCGCTTCTCTCCGCACAACTGTGCGATTTGGTAAACTTTGTAGATCAAAATTACGGAATGAAAACAAATACGAAAAGCTCGTATGCAATAATGAAAACTGTTTGCATTACTGTAATTTCTCATCACAGTAATAAAGATTATGTACAGTTTTACAATGCGTGTAACACAGCATTACAGTGATCGTTGAATGGGTTTGGCTCCAAGGTAACAGAACAGGTAAATAACAATTTGATGAGGGACCGAAGTTTTACCTGGTCTGCACCTGACACGTTTAGTATTTGTTATTTGCATTCGGTTTGTCTATAGCTTCCCTTCACCTGGATTTTCACACCCCTAGCCCTATCAGACGAAATACGTAAGCGCCCCGGGCGGGGGAAAACTACGGTCCAGGTACAAAATGGCTATGCTTACCTGTATACGAGACTGTGTTGTAATTTGTGTCGATAAGGTCGTTTAAATATACCGAAAACACAATTTCTCATTTAGGAAAGTATAGACATAAAGATAAGCTTATAGATGTAGATATAATATAGAAACATACATAAAAATCAAGTGTATATGTTTAAACACGAAACAGTATATATTGTTAGGCATTCCTCAATTTACACCAACCACGATTGTTATCGCACAACGTTCGCTCTTCGTGCACAAAAATATGCGCAAGGAATGATCGTCTAACTTTGTATCGTTCGCACATCGTACACACATCATTCATACACCGTGCATCGTGTAACGTTGTGCGATCCCACAACTGTATATACTTTCTTATATTGAAAAAAAGATCTGCATCATTCTAAGAGTGGTTAGCCAACATGCTATAAAAAATGTAGGAGAAAAACTCCGGACAAAAAAATCAAATACTGAAATGAACAAAGGGCAATAACTTTTGCAAACATCGTCGAATCGAAATTCGGTAATGGGAGACACAACTTCATATCATGATTATAATGTATACTAAGTTGCATAGAGATCCGTTGAAAAATGTAGGAAATTGCCGGAACAAAATCAAATACTGAAATAAACAAACTTTGGTAAAAAGTGTCGAATCAAAATTCGTTTTAAGGGAGACACAACTTCATATTATGATTATAATGTATACCAAGTTTCAAAGAGATCCGTTGAAAAATGTAGGAAATTGCCGGACAAAAACCAAATACTGAAATAAACAAAGAGCAATAACTCGTGGACATATTGTCGAATCAAAATTCTGTAAAAGGAGACACAACTTCATATCATGATTATAATGCATACCAAGTTTCAAAGAGGTCGGTAGAAAAATGTAGGAGGAGAATGCCGGACAAACAAAAGTTTACGCCGGACGGACGGACACTCTGAGTCCAGTATACCCCAAAACTTTGTTGCGGGGGTATAATAAAGTGTATAATAGTTTTACTATTAAGATTATTTAATTATTTTTATATACTTGCATATCTTTGTCTATAACACAATCTCAGCCTTAAGTAGTTCTCCAAAGGAAAAAAAATACTTTGGCAGTATACATATTTTTGAGTTATTACTGCTGCACATAACTTAAAATCATGCGTAATATAATATAGTGTTTTTATATGATACAAAAACAGAAAATGTATCGGTATTTACCATAATAAACATTTATAATCAAATCTCCATGATTATGTGAAATAGGGCATTGATCATGTTTAGCATGCTAAAAAAATACTTTACCGGTTTTGTTATTAAATTAAAATTATTCTGTAGACAGAATATATGGATGGTAATTGTGTAAAGAAGTTTAATATATAGACTACCATTGTAACTATACATAGGCAAGTTGACAATGTTGGTTATATTTTAAAGTTTGTGAACATTTTGCATGTTTTCCTAATTAAAAGTATTACTACGCTTACTTCATGGATACCAATATGGCATACCTAGTATCAAAATAACAGGAATTGTATACACTGTACACTATCATAATGCATGTTCAAAATAACATTCGCCTGTGACATTAATCTGTCATTTTGTTAGGATACCCCCGTCACTCAACCTGGTATTATGCAAGGAGGTCCACTACGGTTATCAGTAGTAATCATGAATAATCAATTATGCAGCTGTTGATCATTTGTATGTATCTACATTTGGCAAAAGAATAAAAGAAATCAAAGTGGGGTCCAAATGTTGACCCCGCCCTTTAATCTGTTTGATCATTTGACCCCCGTGGACTTGAAAGTAGGTCAAGGTCAATGATTTTTAGTAGTCAAGCATACATGCTATAAATATGCCAAATATTTACTCGTATGTGTCATGGTTATGGAGAAAAAGAGTTTTAAGTACACAAGTTTCAAAATTTTGAATTTGGCGGGAACATTTTTCAAAGTGGCATATCTTTGACATTTTTCATGCAATGACCTTGAAACTTTCCACATACCTTCATTAGACCGTGTTCTTAAATATTTGATGAATAATGAACCATTTTAGAGATTTTCATTTTTGACCTTTATTTTACCCGATACCGAGGCCTTGAACTGGACATATTCTCTGATGACATGTCTTGAAAAAAGTTAGCCCCGATCAGATCTACATGAAATATTAAGCGTGCATGAAGTACAACAAACGCTTTTGAAGTTATGGTCGTTCGAAAAAACGTTTTAAAAAACTCTTTTTATAGATCTGTGACCTTGACCTTTAAAGTAATGCTCGTGATTTTGCTCGGATGTCATGAGATCGTTGTCCTTTATAATGTTGTGAAATATGAACGGTACAACTATCCGAAATAGAAACCCCTAATAATAAGAATAAGAAAAAAACATAACGAAAACAATAGGGACTTCAATCCGAAATGGAAATCCCTAATAACAAGTACTAATTGTAATGGGGGACCATAATAGAAGTCCCGAAACCCCTGCAGTTATGTACGCAGTGCTCAAATACACCTACACACAAAATTTGAGTGAAATCAAAGAATATCTAAATTCCGACCTATCAGAACCCTGCATAAGTAGCCACTTAACGGAGTAAAACTAATAAGTCCCTCACTTCGTTAGGGGAGTTAATAATAATAAGAAGAAACAGAGCAAACACAATAAGTCCCCCCAAACTCCATATAGGTTCATAATGAACAGCGATCAGTTCTAATTGAATTTGTTTAAAGACCAACGCAATTGCTCACCCAATGTTCAAGATACTGGAGCTTGTGCAAGTCTACGTATTGACGTAATGTAAAAAAATAAAGTCCGTCACTGAAGGACCATCATGCAACATAATGGTGTACGTTGATAGTTCAATATATCAAAATTGTGCAGAATCAAAACACAAAAACATGTTGATGAATTTATTAGTTTCAATATATAATTCTCTGACGCGTAATCGCCGAAGAACAATGTTTAGACGCGCTGCGCTGGCTCAGCTGAGAGTCATCACTATCTAGAAGTGGAGAGTCGCTAATTTTGAAGTTCTACATATTCTTGAATGTGAAGCTGCTGTTATTGAATGTCGAATTAAACAGGAAATCTGACGTAGCTTGAAAGGGCAAAACGATTCGATATGCTAGTCGGCTGTTCGACTGCATTTAACATATGACGTGACGATGTTTGATCCACGTTGTTTTTGTACCGGGGATGACACTGACACAAAAAGCAGAATGGGTAACTGGAGGGAGAATTTACAGGGCAGTAAATATGACTTGTCACTACCTGTGATAATATTTTGCTGATTAATCGTTCTTGGTCGCTTGAACGATTTCTTTTGTCGCTTCAATATAAATGTAAAATATCATACAAGTGGTATCTTCTTTGTTTACAAGTTGTGCTTAAAATATTAACTAATGTATTTCATTTTAGGTAAAATAACACTAAACCTCATTTCTCTGATGTTATGATGGGTATTGAACAGGAATTGTGATATACAAATCATCAACAATTGATGGACATTAACTCACCTGCCACATTTAGAGTGTATTTTTGACTGTCCAGTTCTTGGTCAGTCAGGTTAAGGTTGGTACGTGTACAGAACCACACTGATCCATGATCTCCCGTCCGTGGCTGTATGACCCACCGGAACACTGTACCACGTCCTCCAGCCGACGTGGTAACACAGGAACAGACATCCAGTGTACAGTTGACGGGCGGGTTGACGTTGATGTTGAAACATTGACTAACACCTACTTGTATACCTCCTACTGGAGCAGACACGTTAGGACGGCGGTAAAACCTAACAGCATTGGCCTCGTCTGTTACGTCACACGTCAGAGTAAAGTCACTCCCGGGAACAGCGTACTCAGACGACCCAGTCAGTGTCACAGCATCTGTCATGATAATGTGAAAAGCAAGAAATGTAAAACATTAACAAATTGATTTTATTTTGCCGGTTAAAACAGACAAAATATTCAAACTTGAATATACATTGCATGATAATATGCATCCTCCAAAATACTTATTGTTTTGGTTTGTTTTCAAAATTAGGTGTCGCTGTTTAAAGACTTATTAGATTTTTTAATTGACTTCATTTTAATACTTGTTCAAAGGTAGGCCTGTAGCAGGTCAGATTATTCAGTCGATATCATTGTACATCATTATGGCAATTGAATAGTATCGAAACTGTGGTGTGTGATTCCTCAATGTTTGTGAATATGTGACTTGTTTTAATTACATTCAGGTATTGAAATGTGACCGACAGTTGGATAATCTAACAAGTCATCATTGTCTTTCACATCTATGTACTTTTATGCAAAAGTTGTTATTATTTTAGTCTGAAATTATTAATTTGTTTATTTTATTTGCGCTTTGTAACAACGATTGCTTTTGAAATTTTAAAGTGTTATTAATTATCGTCGGGGTGTCGGAAGTCTTCATAATTGTTGTCGGTGTCAAAATGATGACACGGAAAAGTGTGTGTTGTTCCAACGGATCATGATGGATTCGGCACAACAAACCTCTGCGGTCAGATAAAGCAAAAATTAATAAATAATGTCAATCCTATTCAAATTAGACATACACGAAAGTATAGCCGTTAAAATAAAAGTAGTTCAAACAAACCAAGTCGATTTCGGCAAAAATCAGTCAAGTCTTTGATTCGGGACAACGACGGCCTATTACAATATATTCGCAAATCTGGTAATGAATAATGGTACAATTATCTTTCTTGTACCTTCTTACCTATTAATAATCAATCATCAAGTTCAATTTGCACTGACCGCAAAGCAGTTTTTCGAGCATTGATGAAAGTACGATATTGTAATGTATCAGGATGCGGAGTGTGGATTGAATCTGCAGTTACGGACTAACGAGTTCGACCGACTGCCTGATCAAACCTGTTTACTTTGAAACATCTATAGGTAACATATCAATTAAGTACTAAAGCAGATATTGGTGCCCAGTTCGCAACTTTATACTCAAAATGTAAACAGTAATATCGACACATGTCCAGTCTATCAGCGATGCGACGGCAAAGTTTCGCGCTCCGTACTGGTCGGGACAGAAACAAAGTGATTGGCGTGTGTACATGTTAACAAGGGAGAAACTCAATCATCGCTAACATGTAGAATGTTTATGTATTATGGTCTGTCATAGATTGCACATCATGACTACAACCTGTTACTCAATTATTAAATGCTGTCGATTTACAAATAAATCAATTTGAGCAGATTTCGCGAGGCTATTTGCATTGCCGATACATGAAGCCAAAATCGATCAATAATTCCATTGTTTCAGCACTCTCTTGTTTTCGAATAATCCAAAATGTGAATAAAGAGGTTTCAAATTATCGCTAGACCGCAAATTATTGCTTTTATTGTTCAAAAGTTTGTTCGAATTATCTGCCTATCCGGACTGACCGTAACTGATAAACACAATTGGTACAATCCACGTCTAGTAATACTAAGTGAGATTGATTTTGACGCACATTCCATTCTTATTGATTTTAGTGTAATAGTATTCAAGGACTTGAGCAAGTCTAATACGTGTTGGTAATATTACGTAAATTAGTACGCACACTTTTCTTATCTTACCTATATATATATATGATCATCGGGGTGTCATTTTTACCGAACGTCGATCTAAACCCCTAAAACATATAAAATTACTCTGAACACCTTAGTTTAGGTCCAAATATAGCTGTAACAAATTCGCAGGTCCCTGTGTTTGTATGTAAATACAAGATCGTGTACTAGTGTACTGAAGTACGACGATACCTGTTTTACACAACACATCATGTCGGGACAGTATCACACACCATTCACTGAAACCAAAAAAATATGTTATAACAAAGAAGCCATTTGAAGTGATTACCTCCACTTCGAATTAAAATATACAACAAACACATTCTATCAAACACCAACCGAACGACAATTGACAAAACCGCATTACAAGTGTATATGTATAACTCAACAATACATTAGTGTTAACATATATATGCATACCTGCCGATGATATGATTGTCAGTAATATGAACAACATGTTGACAAACGTTCAGGGCGTCTTAATCAACCAGATTGCTGCATTATTTAGAATCAAATAATATTCTGTGTTAATATATAAACATGTCTATTCCCCGTCATTACTTCCTGGTCAAACTATCGTGTATAACGAGGAGTTGTCTGTATGCATGTGTACACATTTACCTTGTACTTGTACACTATTAAAGCGTTTGGTATGCATGTGTTTTATAGTCATATAATCCAAAATTTGATTTCAACACTGGGCATAAGGTGACACTACAAAAAATGGATCACTAAAGTTTATGGTTGCATCAAAAAAAAGAATATCGATGGGTGTTCCACAACGAAATAAACACACGGGGCTCACGTGAGATTTTTATGGAACACTCTTACATTAACAATTAGCGTTTCCGTTTTTTGGGTGTTTTTTTTCCGCAATGTCAGTACCCAAAATAGATCACGGCTTGGATTTGCAATATTTTGCGCTTCAAATGAACATTTCTCTAGCAACATTCTATGACGATCTTTGAAAATTTTATGAAAACAAGTATTTCTTTTTTGTGATTGTATTTCTACAGCCCGAAACAAAATACACACTCATCGCACGCGCCATTTATAACAGCGTAAACAAAACACAAATTTTGAATTTGAAAGACATCTTCTGATGTTATTTGAGCTTAAAAATGAATCATCTGTTGACTAAAAATGATGCATAACTATGTATGTTAAGGATGAATTACAGTACATACGGTGCATATAGCGAGGCTGAGACTACAAACAACCAATTTCCGAGGGATGCGGAGTTGGAATTACGACACAAAATGCTCATTCCATGCCATACAAATTAAAGGTCTTTCATACTTTTTTATCCATGAAACAAAAATCGTCACAACTCGAGCTAATGTACTTTCTGTAGGAATACAATCACATAATAGAAATACTTGTTTTCAAACAAACAAAAAAACATGTGAAGATGTTTCGAGATCCCCAAAATGACGTTGCACTGTTACGTCATATTACTACACTTAATTTATGATGAATACACAAAGTTCGTAATTGAATGTATCTTGGCTTTCCTTCCATATGATAGTGATTTCGAATTGAAGGGATTGAATCTGGGTTTTTCGTGTTCAAAATACTTACACATATCGCTCCGGTCGCTCATATGGTGTGCAAGTAATTTTCCCCGCTCATACTTGCATTGCGACGCTTGTTGTCACTTGAAGATGCTTGTTGTCGGTTGAAGGTGCTTTTAAGTGTACGGTCCGACTTTCCTTGCAGATATATATATATATATATATATATAATACAGATACCTTGTACGTAAACAATATACCGTTGTTATTTACTACTGTATGGTATCGGTGTTATAATCCAAGTGTATTTACATATCTGTACATATTTTCACATGCTTAAATGCAGTGTAGGCCTAGATCTGCTCTGAATTTGAAGATATCTATAAATATTCCAAAATATTCCAAAAAATATAAATGGCTGAAGGTCCACTGACACTTCAATTCGGGCTGTTCATGTGTGTGTCTGCTTCGCGACTGAGATGCAATAACGAGAGAAAAATCGTCTTGTCATATCTCGATATAGCCAAGACTGTACCCAACACCTGACACGTCCTTAAATGACCACATATGTTAATAGGACGTAAAATACAAACAAACCAAACCAAACTAAGTACCCAACACTTGAAAGGAGTCGGTGAATGTCGTGTGCTCTCCGCTGGGTGCTTTATTGTAATGATCGATGACCTTCGACGGCAGCTTGACCCGGTTAACTTCGGTCTTCGTATAAGCGACATCCACATACTTTTTATTCTACTAGCTGATGACACTCTAGTGCTCGCTGCATCCATACAGTTGTTACAAAATTGATTGAATATAGTTTACAAGTATTCGTGCCATTGGAGAACGTACATTTATAGTAACATGGCTTTCTCCGCTGGTCGTTTGAGTGTAGGATCTCGCTCAAGGAAGGTAGCTATCTATATATTTGAGATAGTGAAATGCAGTAGACAACAATAAAAAAATACGCAGTTGTAAGACTTACTCTGAATCTCAGTTTAACTATTCCAATGATTGAAACGAGTGAAAAAGGTCGGAAATCACTAAACTCATGGACAGGAATTGGTATTTATCCAAACGGACTGCATATCCCTGATTAGTGCAAAAATAGTGAAACATAGGTGGCAGAGTACAGTAGAAATGGCTTGACCTAAAAATAAAGGGCATGTCTCAGATAAACATGGAAAGCGGATTTATCCTGCACAACACACCTACACATATATAAATACATTTGTAAACTACATTTTGAATACATTTTTTTAGGAGAATGATTTCTTTTTCAAAAAGTGATTTCCCCAGATTACGGACTTGTGAAAACTATGGTTACCAAATCAAAAATGCAAAAAGACATAGTAGTAGTTTTTTCCTTAAAACCTGTCTGAAATTGAATATCACCTTTAAGCATAGGTAGTTCAACTGGAATTTTCACAATATTTACACATGTGCTGAGTACGAAAAAAGACTACATGAAAACGATTTGTAAATGGCTAAAATTGAAGTCTCAAACCCATTTGTTTTTTAAATGTGAAGCCCACATAGTCCACTTCATCATGTATATGCTAATTTTAGTGCTGATTCTATTTTTAAACTTTGATACATGTACTATAACATGGGTTATTCATTGTACAACATATCCCCCATGGCCACCGTACACTACTGTCCACTGCTTCCATAACGAGACATAATTCTTAGTGTAATAATACAACACAGACCGGAACTACAATATTCAATGTAAACAAACATGACGTCTGCAAAAAATATCGCTGGGCATTGTGAGATTTGACAATGTTATTATATTTTATGTGTGAACAAATGGGGAAATAAAAAAAAAAAATGTTACATGTACTTTTAGTACAACCCAAAAAAGGTCTGCAATATCTTACAAATTACACATCGGTTGAAAAAAACAACGGAAACAATTTTAACACTCATACAATTTATCAGAAATATCGTCTATAACACTGCCCTAATCTAACGACGACAGAATCAAACGATCTTCCCACTTATTGCTTGGATTTGCCAAACTTTTTCGGTAATGAAAAATCATCTAAAGGGAATGACACTTTAACAAATAGTAAGACATTGATTTTTAACAAATGCATTGACACGAATGAAAGCTTGTCCAAAATCGTATAATGTACGCATGATCAAAAGTTTCAGACAAGGCATATCATGTTTATGTCTAACCACAAAAACGACTCCTCACTCCGGTCATATAACAGGACCATGTCAACATCACAACAGGAAGCACTGAGTGCTGCACTCTCCTGTTTACTTTTAACTCACCCTGAGTTACAAACAGCTGTTGTTTTACGCACTGTCGCAAGATCACACACTTCAAACGATATCAGGCGTCCATCAGCAACGGTTATCTCAGGTTCTGACGACATGTCAAATAACGAGGCTGTTGAAGCATCTACCAACTGTAGCCAGGTGTCTGTGCAATCAGCAAATAAATTCACGCCTGGATTCATCGTAAATTCGAAGTTTTCTCACTGCTCATTCAACTTTAATATATAACTCCCTCGTGGAGGGCAAGGTCGAATTACGGTGTTGACTGTATTGAGAAAAGTTCTTGTAACACAACCAATAAGTGTTTCAATGTGACATTTCGATGACTAGTACAGTATGCACTCTGTCACCTTCATCAGACAAATGACCAGTGAAGCGTATTCACACAACGGTGTAAAATGTGTACGAGTTGTCAACACAATCGATGTCGATTCGGCGACGCTGTACACTAGTTGTTATATATGTACCGAAATGACTCGATTCAACTACGCTTTGTTTGATACTTGGTCATAGATGTGCGAGAGTCTTTGAGCCCCCTCATCTCGATTTAGAACTGGCCCACTGCGGCGTATCTAGAATATACGGGTTATACTTGTATATAATATAATGTCGGATACGACGTGACTAAATAATGATACGTTAGACCTTAAATAATGAAGTTGTTTTCCTTTCGGTGACCATGACTTCGACAAAGCTTACCTACACCGAGTTGGAAAAGTGAAAGAGGGATCAATGTCTTTGCAACGCAGTAACAAGAGGAACGCTTGGTGTGCGATGGGAATTCGCACGACACAATGAAAGCAAACGTATGCATACTGTACGACTTGGAATAGAAAAACAATAAATGCATTCACATTCAACTATTCAGAACAAATTGACCGTCATCTAGATACATTTAAAAATAAAATTCAAAAGATTGTAAAAATCACAAAAGCGCACATATTTAAATCATGATTAAACACAAACATTCAAAACATTATGAATTACTACAAACAATAAGTGTTAATGTAGTTAGAAACTTAATGAGACATGTACTACTTAATGGCCTAACATTATAACGATTCCTCTTGAAAACTTCATATCAATTACAGTTCGGAGCGTTATTGTCAAATTAATATCATAAGCGTCGTTGACATCCGACAACAATTAAAGAAAAACAAAGAGGTGTATTTGAAGAGTGAAAACTGAAGAGTAATATCGATCAGGTAAAAAGAAATGAGGAAAGTCAAAGCTACAACACAAAATGGATCATTTGTATAAAAGCATGGTATTTTTTCATAAAGTAAGTATATGCATTGACAGGTATAAAAAAAAGCCTTTGTGTTTTTTTTTTTATTAAAACTCAATGTCTTTTTGCCCCTTTTTCTAGACCATGCATTATATATTCATGTATACTCTCTTTCCCACTTTCACTGTCTGCATACGCTAACACTAAGTAAGTCATAATAGCCATCACACACAATAAACATTTCTCGCAAAAGCACTACGTGTACATGTAGAATATGTGTCAGATATGGAACGTGTTGAGATACTTGATAATTATGTTTTCAATAATTTTCAGAGATGTCAGCATACTTGTAAATGGACCTTCTTTTGTGTTGAGATAACTTTTCTTTAATTAACTCCTTTAATCGAAACAAGCAGTAGTTATCGGCCACACGCGCCATTTTTACAACGTAAACAAATGACTTTTTTCCCGTTTTCAATGCGTATTCCGATTCTATCTGAAGTCGAAAATTAATTATTTATAGACAAACATTATTGCATGATCATACATTCTAAGCCAACATCATGTGAAAACATGAACTGTTTAAGACATTACAATTTTAAAAATATGTTTGTTATGCTATTTACTTAGTTAGTAGGTTCTTCTTCCTCAGTTAATAATCCTTAACCGTCATTTTGTTTTATATCTAAATCTTGCATGTGAATAAAAAAATCGTTGTTTCAATAATACAATTAAATCATACCATTTTACTGAACCCGAGATATTATGAATTATGTAAATCTAATAGCGCACGTATATCATGTGACCCCGAGTTCCGACAGAGGTACTATACAACATCACAACAGTTATCCCTTGGTAGGGCCCATAGCAAAATCAAACTAACCAGTCACTTATCCCTTCCTTTCGCATAAACTACTGTATATAGAAACGCAAAGTAAACTCTCTCCGATACATGCCCATTAGCAGAACAAAATAAAGTTCATCTGTGTTCCAACTCAGACACAGATACTAGCGAGGTTAATAGTTTTAGATATTTATTCATAACATAAACAGCATTTCTATCGATTCCATTTTCAGCTTTATACCGGCTATCCGGAAGAATACATGCACCGTTCTAACTGCTAGGGCAGTTATTTTCTCCTTTGAATACTTCCCACCTGCAATAATGCTTCCGTAATCACAGGGACATGATAATTGGTAACAGCTATAGGTGGGCCTAAACTGAGGTGTTCAGGGTATTTTTGACATGTTTAAGGGGTTTAGATCGACGTTCAATGAAGAAAAAACACTCCTCCAATGATCATATTACGAGATGAAGAAAATCTATCGATGTCAAAATGTCGACCCCACCGAACTTTCTTGCATCAAAAACAACATTTCTAGTTGATCTATGGGAAAGAGCTTAGTATCGTTGGAAAGATGGATATTTGTTTTTCTTTTAAACACCTCCTATATGCACGTAAAATGTATTCTCCTTCCACGGACATGAACTCAGTTTCCTCTAAAAACACACGCCATTTCAGAGTTTCAAAGTTTTCGCCGTCAGCCTGCCACTTTTTTTCAATATTAATGAGGTTGAGGTCAGTGCATGCTGAAACATGCAATGTTGGCGAATAAATGGATACGCTTCCAGCCAATCACACCACGGGTCTCGGCTCGCGCTGACCTCAACCTCGTTTATAATTTTAAAAAGATGTGGTAGGCTGACTGCGACAAAGTTTGAAACTCTGAAAAGACGTGTGTTTATGTGTGTATATTATAAAACCATCTGTCACAGCCAGCATCACAAGAAACCCGCAGTCAACAACTCCGTTTTTCTGTTGTAATACTGTTTTTAAATCTTTTCTTTTTTTTCCTTATATGATGAAGACAACTGCATTTCTAAAGAAGCTGACAAATGATCCTTTTGTTTCGTATTTCTTCCCAACCATCTATCTGTTCTGATATTACCCAATGGCATCCATATCTAATGGACAAATGACGGACGGATTTATGTAAAATCTTCACCGACAAACGACAAAGTATTGATCAAAAAGCAAACCCATCTACTAAAGGTAATCCCCTCCCTGTCTTCCGAGTGTACTGCGAGAGCTGACCGACACTAAGTGCTCCCTCTCTCATCTGTATATATTTTGTAATATAACTTAATATACTGAAATCATATTATACATACTGATGTATTATTTCGTATTATATTTGAAAATGCACTGTACATAGAAAATAAGTACTTAGAAACAAACTCGTGTCACAGCAGGAGTTCATGGTAGTAATATCAAAGGTGACTCTTTCCGCCGCCGGGGAGCATATTGGCTTTCCAAGCTCGGTGTCCCTAACGATATGATTGAAACATTAGGTCTATTAGCCAGTGATGCTGTGTACCGTTATGTAGAAATAGACTTTGATGAAAAACATAATATCATTAACCAATGTGTCAGCTAATGTGTAATTTCTTAGCAATCCTCAAGTGTTACTAGTAGTTCTCTACCATGTCAATTTAACCAACATTATTACTCTTGGGCTGGAGATTTCAATTTACCTATTTGTATTTGTATTATGTCATTATATTCGTTATTTTTAATTTGTGTAACAATGGAATATTCTGATTTTAGATATGTGATATTCAGTATTGCTAGATTACTGTTTATAGCTTTTTTGTATTGAGCAAAATGTAGGCAAATGTACATTTTGCCTATATATTTAGTATTAGTATGTACTATGTATTGTATGTGTTTGAGTCCGGTGTAGGGGATTGTTCAAATCCTGTACCGGAATAAACTTAACTTAACAAGTACTTTAAGGTACACTTGGTATGACAGAAATTTCGTCAGATTTTAACAAAAGCTACGCTCTTTTTTAGCTGTGCCTTTTCATATTAATATTTGAAGTTCAACACTAGTGACAATTATCTAGATTCATAGATACATACCTGCAGAGACTTCAATAAAAAACATATCAATATTTATCCATTTAGATAACTTAGAAGTACCGTTTTAAACCGGAACAACTTTTAGGAAGGGATTACAATCGTATAGAGTATGCAAAGTAATTACGCATGGAAATATACCAAAAACAAGAAGGAGAAACGTCTCAAATGCCAGTTCTTGTAGTAATAGACAGCTATTATATTTAAAAATACCTTTTTTAGAAACATAAGGCGGTTTCAGAGAAAACAGGAAATTTGAGAATATTCGTATAAGCAATGACCTAACAAAAGCAGAAAGAGAAGAAGAGAAAGAATTGTATGGAATTAAGCCAGCCAAGAAAAGGACTGGACAACCTCAAAATATAAACTTTATTTATTTTACAACAATAATGAAACAAGTTATTTCAACTTACATTAATGACTATTGTTGTCCCGGATGTGCTTTTGTATGTGGGAGGAAACCAGTGTACCCGGAGAAAACCCTAATGGATAACCTCGGAATCAGGCGAATGTATATACAAAGTCCAAGGTCCACCACATTGGGCAATTAATTTAAAAATAGTATGAACCAATGCCGATACTCTAACTGAAGACCAACTTCAAAAAATACAACTCTGCATTAAAGACAATATTTCGATGACAATAATTATACAAAAAGTAAAACCCAAATCCAATACAACTTGGATAATTAGGAAACTACGCTTAAAACTGTTTAAAGATAACCTGGTAGAGCCACAATAAAGGTTAAAACTGTCATTAGGGATCGTTTTGCGAAGTAAAACTAGGAACAACAGATACCCTACTAAAAAGAAGTATACACAGAACCCCAAACAGAAGAGCGGAAAACTTTCTAGTAATGAGCAACACGTACAATTATAGATGTTTGCAATATAAACTATACACACATGCTACTTAATTGTAGGAGACTACAATTTATCAGGTATGGACTGGGAAAGCAACACCACGAAAGAGGGGATAGACAGTTTTGAGTTAAAGTTCGTTAAATACAATTGTATAAGTACATCAGAAGCTCGATAAGAGAACGTGATCAGGTGACCAAATGTACGGGGTATTTTCTTCTCCAACGAGGAAGAGATGGTCAGCGAAAAATCTGGTGGGCAGAGTGTTAGAGAAGATTCTCCTGCACCCTTGTACTGTATTGCTAGATGCACTGCTTTGGCCTCAACAACCTTGGTTTTCTCTGTTGCTGCGGCTGTCCTTGGACTTTCCACGCAACATCCCACCCCTGTGGGACCTGCTGTCTCAACCGAGGTCCCTGCAGTTCTACTCAGGTCCAGAGCGGCTCCACCTTCACGGTTGGGTGCTATTTCGGGAAGGCTCACCCAGACGGGCTTTTCTCGAGAACCTGCAACTCGTATCGCAGAATCACTTTAACCTTCGACTTCCACCGTCTACAAATCTCGATGGTCCGCCTTCTGTGATTAGGGTGTCCGTAAGGGCGATTGACCCAGTCTCTACCTCTGTTCCAATTGTAGATGACGTTCTTTTGTTCCTGTTTCAAGACAAATGTCTGCGGGCTATCGTTCAGCCATTGCTAGCGTGCTGGCGATCTTTGGTAGCGAGTCTGTGGTTTCTGACACCTCATTGTCTGCTCTCATTAGGGGCTTCTATATTGAGAAGCCTTGTTTACGGCAATTGGTCCCTAGGTGGAATTTAGCACTTGGGTTAGATTCCTCGTTGTAGGAACCCTTCGAGCCACTCGAGTCGACGGATCGGAGATTTCCTACTTTCAAATCTGTTATTGATTGCTTCCGGTCGCCGCAGAATCGAGGTTCATGCGTTCACCGAATTTCCTTCTCGTCTTCGTTTTTCGGCTTGCTATATTTCGGTCTCACTGACCACTGATTCTTCCTTTTTGGCTGAGAACCAGGTTCCCAGTTTCACTCAAGGGCTTGTAGTTTTCCCTTTTTTTGGCTTCAACTCTTGATAAAGATTGGCCGGAGTCTGCAAGGGGATCAGTCCTTGCGGGTGTCAAGGCTCACGAGGTGCCTGCCGTAGCTACTTCGTTGGCCTTGTGTAATGCTTCTTCTTACATTGAGGTCATGACAGCTGCTGTTTGGAGTTTTATCCCCGACCGTTGTCGGAGCAGTCAGACGGGTTGCATTCTTTGGGCCCTCTTGTGGCTGCCCAGTCCGTTGTCTGTCCTCATTCTTCTTTTGCATGAGCCTCCTTATGTCTTCTTTCGCGTGATAGGAATGCTGGTCGTTATCACGCTGTGTCACAAAAGAAAAGAGATATTGGATTTGTTATGGGGGGTATGGTTCCTGTAAGTTGGGACCCTTCATCGCTCCACGGAGACACCACTGCGGTAAGTCGAATTCACATTATAATGACTGTGGTGACGTTTTTTTTTATATATAGAATTGAGGTTTCTCTTGTGAAACCAATTCCTGTTATAAATACCACAGACATAATGGTAGCATGGTTGAATACTGTTGTCTGATTGGTAGGAATTGCCAGGGGTTCTCCAGGGCTGGGGGTCTTTATTCTATGCATTATAATGAATGTAGTAAGTATTTATAATATAAATTGATTTCACAAGAAAACCTCAAATTCATATGGTCAGAATAAAAATCTGTGTATATGTGTATGAAAAACATGCTGATTGACTGATTTAGTTCTGTGAGTTCTTCAAAGAAAGTTATGTAGTATATTCAAGTGCATCATCAACTAGTCGAATTGTAAATTAAGAATACAGAGCAAAATACTATCAATCAGCTAGTGCAGTAAATACATAACATCAGGTCTGATTAATTTGCTGATTATCAGACTGGTTTACCTTTTTTAGATTTTCAAACACGATTTTTTTTGTCCTTTTAAGCTTTTTTCCTTCTTTATATAATTTCATGTTATTTCCGGCTTTGAGTTAATTTGACAACTATATTCTTCGGTTTCTGCCGCCTAAATCGTCCCAGTCGATTGGCTATGTCGATGTCGGAATCATTCAATAACCGACCAGGTTCACATTCTTTATTCTTATTTGTTATATTTATAAACTTACAGTCAGCTCTGTTCTACGCAGTCATCATTTGAGGGGGAAAGCTGTTTACAAACAGTGCTGTCTGGGTCGAGATGTATTTGAAATTCTTAAATGTCTTAGTTTCTGACTATTCCATCAGGGTTTCAGATGTATTTTGTAAGATTTCACTGAGGTAGGACAATGCAATATTTTGAATTATCGAAATGGTTATCTCTACTATTTTGTAAAGTTTCCCCACCCATTGTCTTTTTTTAATATTCTGTGACTAGTTCTCCTAAGAACGTATTTCTCGAGAGCTCAGCGGTCTCGCAAGGAACTCTTTCGCGAAAGAAGGAAATTTTGTTACAAAGCTTCGGGGAAACTGGTGTGATGATTTCATTGGAGGTGAGTCAGTGGTTTTATCCTTGATGTATATGTTTGTTTATACACGTGTGTATTGTAGTCGTATATCGCCCGCTTATTTACTAATAATACTCAGCGAGTTGATCATGAACCATTAAATTCTAGACGTCAAAGTCGGGTAGAAAATCAACACTATGCAGCAGATGTTTAAACCTCTTGAGCGGTTGTCGTCAGTTGAAAGTCGTAAATTTGAAACGATCGAGATCCCCAACCCAGAACTATATATAAAGAGACAAAAGTAGTCATGGTATTAGAAAATACCCTGGGGTTTGACCGAACTTTTTGGGACCTAGTTTCTTGGTCACAGCTTGGAAACAGTTGAGATCCCCACCCTATAACCATGGATATATACAATTGCTGAGTATAAAGAGATGAATGCACATATGCTTCCAGAATGGCCTTGGGGTCTGCCCCACCCTTGGAGACTTAACCCCTGGGTCATAACTTTGAAATGGTTAAGATCCCCATCCCAAAACTATATATACAATTATTGGATATAAAGAGACGAATGCAGTCATGATATTATAATTGACCCCAGGGTCTGCCCCACCTTTGCAGACTTAACCACTGGGTCATAACTTTGAAACAGTTGAGATCCCCACCCGAAGACTATAAATACAAATGCTGGACATAAAGAGACGAATGCAGTCATGATATTAGAATTGACCCCAGGGTCTGGCCACAACCCTAGGGATCTAGTTTCTGAGTCACAGCTTGGACACAGTTGAGATCCCCACCCAATATAATACAGACACACTACAAGAATTGGCATTGGGGTCTGGCATATTCCCTTTGATCTCATTTGGAGAATATTTTGCCTTTTGTATTATTCCAGGTATTTTTTTTCTTTATTTGTATATAAATATGGAACTCGATCGATCTTCAAATGAAAGATAATGTATATATTAAATATGAAGTAGTAACCAACATTACTTATATATCGAGATGATCAAGGTAGCTCTCATGTTTTATCACCAAAAAACACTACATGTAGGAGGGATGTTGGGGCATGTTGCCAGACATCAAATGTACAGCTGAATGAAGATTTACTGTGACTTTGTAATTTTCTCTAGACAATGCTCAATGTATCTCAACCTTACCTTCATATTTCTTCTTTGATATAAAATGAGTGCTAATGCACTTTTTTCTAAACAGTAGACTTTGTATCGTGATAACAGTATTGAGCTTAAATCTGTACCTGATATTGCCGATGGCCCTAGTACATCCATAGCTCTGTCCCCATCGAACACTACCTACACCAGGACTGAGGGGGACACGTTACCGGACATCACTTGCACAGCTGACTAGACCTGGCTGTACCTTTGTCTGGACAAAACCTGCCAACGCCAACTTTACTACCTCAGCTGTGTTGTCACTGGGACAACTGGACAAGGCAGAACACGGGACGTACATATGTACTGCTAGAAATGTTGTCAGGGAGTCAAATATAATAACAAATGTTACAGTACAATGTAAGTACATGTATTTGTAGGAGTTTTAGATTGTAGCAAAGCTCGATGTAGTGATAACAATATGTTAACAATATTATGTAGCTTTTGTGCAATATTTTGTTTTAGATTTTAGCTCACCTGGACCGAAGGCCAAGGTTGAGCTAATGCCATACCGCGGTGTTTGTCGTCCGTTTGTCGTGCGTTCGTCAACTTTTCCTTTAACAACGTCATTAGTCCTGAACAGCTTTATTGGTTTTGACCAAATTTGGCATGTGTATCCTTGGGCAAAGGAATCAATTTTGTATAAACGGAGCGTGTGGCCCTTTTGGTTGCAGAGGGGCGGAGCTGAAAAGTGGAATTAGAGGTTTAAATCTTTAACCGAATTTGGTCTGGAGTATCCTTCTGTAAAGGGGACTGAATTTTGTGTTAATGGAGGGTGTATGAGGCCCCTCTGGATGCAGAGTTGCGAGTTCCAATAGGGGAGTTTGAGGGTTAAATCTTTAAAATCCATCTTCTTCTGTACAATTAAAGGGATTTCATCCAAATTTGGTCAGGAGTATCATTGGGCAGTTGGGACTAAATTTGTAAACGGATGGTGTGCCCCCCCCCCCCCCCCCCCCCTTGTTGCAGAGGAGCAGGGCTCAAAAAGGGAACTTTAGGTTTAAATGTTAAGCCCACCATCTGATGATGGTGGGCTATTCAAATCACCCTGCGTCGGTTTTCTGTTGTCCGTGGTCCGTCTGTCCGTCCATCCGTCATTCCACCCTTCATTCGATATGTCCTTAAACAATTCTTGTTAGCCCTATTTCTAAGAAAGTACTAAAGGGATCTTCACATGAAGGTTCCCCATGGTCCCTAGCTTTGCATATCATTTTTGGGGACTGACCACAAAACCAAGATGGCCGGCAGCCAGCCATCTTGATTTTTAGAGTTCAAGATTGTTAGCGCTATTTTTCATAGAGTACTGGAGGGATCTTTTTTAAATTTCACATGAAGGTTCCGCATGGTTTTTAGCAATGCATATCGTTTTTTGGGACCGATCACAAAACCAAGATGGCCAAAACACCGCCATCTTGAATTTGAGAGTTCAAGTTGGTTAGCACTATTTCTCATAAATTATTCGAGGGCTATTTCTCAAACTTTAACACATAAGTTTCCCATCACAAATTCAAGACGGCCGATAGGCAGCCATTTTGAATTTGAGAGTTAAAGTTTGTTAGTGCTGTTTTTCAGAAAGTATTGAAAAAAGATAATACAGCAACATAAATCTCGTAGCCCTTCTGGAACGAAAGTTATGAGGGGACAGGCACCGATGTAATTTTAACATAGCTGGAAATAGTCCCTTTGGCCTGGAGTATCCTTGGGCAAAGGGGACTCAAGTTTGTATGAATGGGGTATGCGGCCCCTCTGGGTGCATATATACAGGTCCCAATATGGTTATTTGAGGTTTAAATCTTTAAAAAAAATCGTCTTCTTCTGTACCTTTGAAGGGATATGCATTCAGATTAATTTTGCATGGTTGCCTTATTATCCAATTATCCAATTGTATTATACATGATCAGGGCCTCACAGTTCAGCGAGCGCTGTACAACTTCAAATGACTCGGTCAGTCAATAGAAGGGTCGTTATTCATGAATGACTTCCTGATCTGGCTAATTACAAATCTTCTTCATGCTTCATGTATAGCGTCTGAAAGATAAGTGTTCAAAGGTGCTATACATTCTACGAGTCCTCTTACATGCTGATTGGCGTGCAGACCATGAAATACTTCTGAAAATTTACAGATTACTTATCTGATTAAAAATTTATTATGGTTCAATGGTCTTTGGATCACTTGACGCTTTTTGAACACCACCTGGAAACAAACAGGCTTTACAGTTTGCTGCCCAACTCAAATCCAATCCAACTCAGTCTCAGTCTTCAATTGTGACAAATATTCAAGGTCCTAGGGGGTCAAATAAGTTTAAAACTTTAAAATAACTTCTTCTGAATAACCAGAAGGCATAGGGTGTTTATATATGGCCAGTATCATGCTGGGATAAAACGCTTTAAATTTTGTTCCAATGAATGACCTTGACATATATTCAATGCTAAAGGGGTCAAATATGTTAAAAAAAAATTA